>NW_027615704.1:0-36737 GCF_965212315.1 Lampetra planeri
GGACGTTGTGTGTTGTGGTTTTGCGTAATGGAAAGCCATTGTCACGTCCCACCAGGAGCACTCACAATCGAGGAACCAGCAACCCACTCATCCTCCAGACTTGTTTCTCAGGAAGTCTGTGGTGAGCAGCACACAACCTCCCCATTTATGTCTCTGACCGATCGAACAGGACGGCCCACAAAGTATAAACAACAGATTCCACTGTAGTAATATTCAAGAATATTGTCATAACTGGTATGCGGTGTGTACTAGCAACGCTTCCTCTCGCTGTCAGCGCAGGGAGCCGCAGGAAGTCCAGAGTCCTGAGTTACGACTTTCTTTGGAACAGAGACAGACATGAGGCTGATGGGTAACAGTCCTGATGAAATGTAGATATGTTCCTGCTTCAGAGGGGCACACACCTGTACCCCTCACTCACTCACCTCTGGGGTCGCTCACCCAACAGTCAACTCGCCAACTCGAGGGGGCTCCCATACGTCTCACGCTCTGGCGAGCTGATGTCATAGTGACGGCAGACACCCCACCCAGTGTCAGACTGTTTCAATGTTGGAGGAGGAGCCATGAGTGCGTTTATGATTAAGGGGTAAACAGATAATTTTGTGGTTTATATTTGAGTTTTCATATTTTGCTTTTATTTTTGATATGACAGTAATTATGGGCGGTGACATCTAGTCAATATAATCACGGTGGGATGTAAAGACAAAGAAAGACAGGGTGAGTGACTGGGAGCCCGTAGTTTTTGTCGAGTGCACCAGTCCCTCAGGGTACCCTAGCGGTTACAGCTTCATACGTCATCGGTCATGTGACTTTTGGCACATCAAAGCAAACTTTGAAGCTCCAACTTAGACGGCCAACGCTCGTCACAACATCCTGTGCTTCACAAAAATGTTGGGTCCTTGCCACGATAAGCTGAAGAACATCGTCAAATTCCACATTTTGAAGTCTGAGCATGGAAATTCATGGCTGGAGAGACCCAGGATAACTGAAGCTAGGTGGCTGCTAGCCATAGCTTCCTGGAGTCCTGAGCCAAAGCTGCAGAAACTGTTGTGTAGCGACAAACTTATCAGACATGCTTTCTCAAGTGGGGTGAAGTTGTCCTCACCCTGATTGAGGGGGGGGGGGGGGGTGTAGTGTTGTTAGGACTGTAAAGTCCATTGAGATGAGTGTAGATTTGTGATGTCAGGCTTTACAATAAAATAGAATTAGTTTATACATTGTTGTCTTGTGCATGAAGACGAGACAGTTCTTGTTTTTGTTTGTTTTTGTTTTTTGTTTTTGTTTGTTTTATGTTACTTTTTTTTGATCGACGGTAAATTTATATTGAAAGTCATATATTCCAAACCTGAAAATCATCTTTGTGACATGTGATCCGTTTGCATGAAATGTCAAACTCAGTCTGACGGTTGCATATCCACAGGCCGATTACTGCTGGTGCCGCATGACACTTTCTGTTTCTTATCGTTTCATCATTTCTACACGCGCCCCCCGTGCACCTGTGTGATCATGTGGGTCACTTAATACGTCTCCGATCTCTTTGCTGTGGTAGCAGGACAAACAGAAGCTTCATTTCTTCTTGGTGCAGCTTCGCCCACTGCTGGAGGATCGTGTCTGCTTTCGGTCATTTCTTCTATGGCTGCACAGTGTACCAGCCAGGTGTGCGTGAAGTATGAGGGCTTTCCTTCATCTAAAGTTAGCCACATTCCTCAGCAGGGAGAGAGAGACGAGAAAGAGAGGGTCCTTTCTTGGGCCACATCCAGCTGTGATGAGGAATGATGGAAAAGAGGAGTCTGGGTGGGGGCAGGTGTCTGTGCGGTGGTCGGCGAGCCTGGCTGGAGTGGAAAAAAAAAGGAATGTGGGGCTCCTGGAATGTTTAGAGCAGTCAGGATAATTGAGTGAATCTGGAACAAGAAAAGACAAACCGAGGTCCCGCGGTGGAAGAATGTGCTTCTGGGACGTTTGAAGAAACATTCCATCCATTCAGACGGCTTCACCGAGCCCAGAACCTGCCTGAGATGGCCACCACGGGGAATATACCCGCCTCACGCACGCACCCTAACGCACGCACACCTACAGACAGACAGACAGACAGGACAGACAGACAGACAGACAGACAGACAGATAGATAGATAGATAGATAGATAGCTCAAATTTATTGCCCCTTGCGGGGGAACTTGTCACAGATGGCAGTGGTTCAAGAAGCTGCAGACACAAGTTCCACATCAAAACAATCAAACAAGCCAGGGAGGTTATTAGAGACGACATGGTGGTTTCTGTGCCTCATGGCAAGAAGGTCCCTGGTTCGCCTCCTAACCTGGGATCTTATCATGTGGAGTTTGCATGCTTTCCCCGTGTCTGTGTGGGTTCTCTCTGGGTACTACGGCTTCCTCCCACCTCCAAAAGCATGCTGAGGTTAATTGGTCACTCTAAATTGTCCTTAGGTGAGAGTGTGTGCGTGAGTGGGTGTCTGTCTTTCATGTGGCCCTGCGATGACCTGGTGACTCGTCCAGGGTGGACAGCTGCGATAGGCTCCAGCACACCCATGACCCGTAAACGGATTAAGCGGCAGAAATGAATGAATGAATGTTCCAGTTGCATCAAATTCTGGTTATTGCACCAAAGATACTCACAAATAGAAAACAAGTAAAAAACCCAGGTAGACGGGTTATTTCAAGTTGAATTTGGAGTTATTTATCATCTCAAGTTATGTGTCCTGTGCCTGCACACACACACACACATTTGAATGAAATCAAAGTGTGAAATCAATGAAAAAGGACTTTTCCCTTAGTATGTGAGTTTACTGTTTACTTTAGGCTTGTGTGTGTGTGTGTGTGTGTGTACATGCTGTATTTGTCATCAGACCAGGTCAAACGTGACACCCACTGTTTACTGGTGTTTTGCCTTCATGTGATGCAACTTGTGCACTTGTATGTGTGGTGTGCGCGCGCACACACACACACACACACACACACACACACACACACACACACACACACACACACACACACACACAGAGCAGCCAGCAGCAGCAGCTTCTCTCCTGCTGCCCGTCAGACCCGCCGCCGCCGCCGCTGCTGCTGTCACCTCCGGGGGTGCACGTTTCCCTCGGGGCTCACAGACTCGTCGGCTCCACGTGACGGTCGGTGCGCGTCCCCGCCGCGGCCGTCGCTCTCGCCCAGAGCCCGACTGACAGTGAATGTCGAGGACTGATGTGAATAAAGATTCAAAAGCAGCTGACAGGGATCAATAAGCAGCAGCAGCAGCAGCAGCAGCAGCTACCGGCGCCCATTCATTGGCTGGTGTTTGTCCAGGTTCAGAGAAACAGAAGAAGGAGAAGAGGAAGGGGGGTGAAGCAGGAACATGGCTGGTCTGATGGCAGGGTTTTGGTCATTTCACCCACGCTGTGGTGCGGGGGATCCCCGCGTCCCTGGCCACAGAGGCGCTCCGGAGCAGCCAGGCGGAGGTGGACCTGGTCCAGGCGCGGCGGGAGCACGACGCGTACGTGCAGGGTCCTGAGGACCCGGGTCGGGCTGGAGGTGGTGGAGCTCCCCGCGGACGAGTCGCTGCCGGACTGCGTGTTCGTGGAGGACGCGGCGGTGGTGTGCGGTGACACGGCGCTCATCACCCGACCCGGAGCGGAGAGCAGGAGGGGAGAGGTAGGGCTCCACACACACACACACACACACACACACACACACACACACACACACACACACACACACACACACACACACAACACACACACACACACACACACACACACACAACACACACCAACGGTTAAATACAAAGTTTGATATGAAAGTATAGAGGAAGACCCCCCTCCAACACCCCCCCCTTCCCCTCCCCCTCCCACTCACACACACACACACACACACACACACACACACACACACACACACACACACACACAAACACACACAAAGTTTCACTTTGCATAGAAGTAATCTACCATGAGAAATGTCAGTGATGCTTCACAAAGAATCTGTGATGACGTCAGCGTCAGCTTTATGTATATAGCACATTGAAGAAAGTGTTTTACAGAGTGAAATAAGAAACAATACAAGCAAAAACTGTGAAATAAAACAGATACAAACAGGTGTGCTCTTATCTGACCTGTGTGTCCAATGATGCTGATTTTACCACTCATCCACACATTAGACACATGGCAACTCCATTCATTCGACCATATTTGAATACAGTGCTGTCTGTGCTGGATGGTGTGTTTAGTTGTTTGCTGCCAGTGTGTCTGTGTGTGAGAGAAAGAGAGAGAGAGACAATGAGGAGAACGGTAGATGGCTCCTGTGAATGCTGCTGTCATATCACATCAGGGTCACCTTACATCCCCGGTCCCCAGCCTCATCGGCAGTTAGGACGACAACTATGGGTCGATGACCGTCACCACTGTCTTTACCTTGAATGGTGCCCTCCTCTCTCTGTCCTCCAGACCAAAATACCAACATGTTTCCATGTGTCCACCAGCCTAGATGTGCATCTAGAAGTATCCTGTCAGAAAGTGATGATGGAAACATCTAGATTCTAGATCTAGAACTAAAATCCCCTGATTCACACAAACTAAATATGCTTGCTACTTTGAAAAAATGTTGATTCGCGAACAGTGGATGGAAACGGTTTTGTTCAAATTAAGTGTGACGTAGTGTCCTTGTGTGATGCTTCCTGCAGTGTTGAAATGTGCCTGACTGCCCTTGGAAATATAGACATTTTAGAAATTTCGTGGATTTGAACATGTTCTGGGTATTTTTTAGCTGATCTACCGTTCATTGATCTCTGTCAGTTTAAACCTCTGAGGATGTGTGAATCGGTGCATTGTGTCTGCTCCGTATCTGTTCTCTCTCTCTCTCTCTCTCTTACCAGTGTGTCATGGAAAAGCACCATGGATGGAGGGAGTACGGGGACATGGGTCCATCCATCCCTCGCTGGATGGACCCATGGGCCACACTTGTGACAGAAGGTGCCTCCATGGGCATCTGGGAGTCTGATGAACTCCATCATCATCTCGGCTTGTATGGCCTGGAATAGTTGTGTAGTTTTCACCAAAGGTCCGTACTTTTGATTGAAACACAGAATTCGTATTTCCCGATGGTTTGAATCACTTTTGGATGGAAACAAAGCAACTGTCATGTGACTGAGGCGTGGCTCCCACCCGATGAACCCGCCTCTTCAGCCTGAGCCTCGAGTGACACGAGATGGTCTCGTAGATCCATAGTTTATAGTATAGTCATCATTTATTTCAGCCTCACTCAGACCTTCACCACCGTCTTTACTGTGTTTAGTTGATTGCAGGTTGTTGTGTGTTGGCAGTGTGTGTGTGTGTGTGAGAGAGAGAGAGAGAAAGACAATGAGGAGAAACGGTAGGACGGCTGCTGTGAATGCTGCTGTCAATTCACATCAGGGTCACATCACTTGGCTCGCTGGTGCTGATGGTCCCCAGCCTCATTGGCAGCACACATCGATTGGAAAGCTGCTGCTCTCCAACCCAACACATGTTCTGTTTATGCTGAGTGTGTGAGTGGATGCACATCAGCAGCACCCACTGCCAAAAACATGGTGGAAATGGATCATCCAGCAACAGCAGGGGCTTGCTTCCTGGCCCATGTCCCTCTCATGGGAGATGTCATCTGTGATGAATGGAACATTGGCAAACTGCTGAGGTGCGAGAACATAAATGTTGAGTTTGCTGCTGGAATGTGATGCAGAGATGGTTTCATGGCCGAAGTCACTGAGCTGCGTGACAAGGGAGATCCAATATAATGTGGAAATGACATTTCTTCATGTGTCCGTCTGCTGACAGGGACGTGGAGAAGTCAGCATCGGTTGTCAGATTCACTGACGTTCAGCTCCGGTGATTGAGTGATGGACAGAACTCTTGTCTGTGTTTCAGTTGTGGCTCCGGGCAGCACATCCTGCGTGACGCATCCAGTGAGCAGTGAAATTTGGCTGCATGGGCTTTCCTCCGGGTTCTCTGCTTTTCACCGCAGACATTCATGTAGATGGGAAAGTGATGAGAGGCTTTGTCTCTGTCTGATCTCTGATTGACAGGTGGGCTGTCAGCTGAGACTGAAGGCACGCTGCTGGAAAAGATCTGATTGATTGACTGGCACAAAATAATCAGCAAATAGCAACAAAGGAGTTGGGAATATAACAACACAGGGAATCCGGTTCATTTTCTAAATAATGCACCGAACAAAGACTCCCAGCAGCATCAACTGAAAATGGGAATTCAGCTAAAATGCAATACAGCACACACAGCACACATATCTGCGCGACACTATCTGAACACAACGTAGGCGACAGGAAACCAGTCGTAGGGGATGCTGAGAAATAGAATATTGAATTTAGTGTTGGCAATTTAATGGGGGGGGTTAGAAATAATGATGGTAGCAGCAACAAATAACTTCTTTTTCTCCTGTTTCCATTTGTAACTAAACACACAATTACAGCATTCGTTGCGTAAATTAGTTCCGGTAATGGAAATTATCTTTGATTTTCTCCTCTTGTTGTTCTATAGGGTAGGAAGTAAGGGTAGGGGCTAGGAATCCTGATACATTACTATTCTGCCTTTTTTGGTGTGTGGGGGGCTTCACACAGCAACTGTGCTTCGGGCACTGAATTGGCTAGCAGCGGCCCTGCGCATGTCGACGAATGTGTTTGTACGGTCAGGTACAGCTCCGTCATCACATCGGCTTTGAAAAACCGATGAGGCTGCAGCACAAACATGACGTTGTAATGTCGTGTGTGAGAGTCTGAGCCTGTGTTCGAACTTAATTGATAAATGAGTCTATCAGGAAATAGCTTTTCAATCCGATGTTGGCGTTGGCTGCAAACGCTGCCTGTCGATTGTGTCTCTTCTCTCTGCCTCATTTCACTCTTCCATTTGTTCCTGCCAGCGTACCCAACACGATCAAGGCAAGATCAAGCAGTTTCAGTTGCAGTTAGAAGGAAAGTGACGCTTCAGGGTGCTTTGCCGGTGGGAACAGAACCACTGAAATTGCACCGAGAAACTAGAGAGCGCGGCGGGAGAATTGATGTGGGAATTACAGAGGTACACTTATCTGTGCTGGGCGGAATCATCTGTTATTGTTTATCTCTGTTCCAACTGTCATGGGAATCTGTCGGGTTTCGCTTTGGGTTTATTTTTCTTCCATCACTCTGTTGTTGTTTGTTCATGCAATCTGATATTTCACCTAAAGTTATCGGGATGATAGTTTTTAGAGACAACCGACATCAGCTGATATGGAACATGCCTGCATGGCCTCCTAATGTCATCAGACATTTCTTCTCAGAATCAACGCGCTCCTACATGTCACTTAGTTTTTCATTAGATCGTAATGATATTGAGTGTATCGAAGAGTGAGCAGCCTCCCTGCTCTCCAAACATGGATATCAACCACCTTTAACAGAATTTAAAGACGAGATGGTCCATTTTTTTGTGGAATTCATCGTCTAACTGCATATTATGGCATTATTTCCCCTGGGTTGGCTCAAATTGCTTACTTCCAACTTAGTATTATGAGTACATAAGTTAAAGTAAAGTTTGTAAGTCATTCATATAGGTTTTATTAACTATGCACAAAACGCGACTCAGTTGCTTGTTTTTTTGGTAAAAAAACACTGTCAAATGTCGGCAGTAAGTCTAGACTGGCTGGTTGCAATTCGCCTTTATAAAAGTACTCGTGGAAACATTTCAAAATCTCCACGTCATTTCTGGTAAGCTGCGTAGACAGTCATACCCTGTCGAAATTTTGGGGGAAAAAAGTTGGTACAAGTGAAGAGAACAATGATGTAATAACTCGCAAGAGCTGCTGGAGAGGTCCTTTTGGTCCAGAAGCATGCGATTTGTGCTGGACACTGGACGTTCACTTGCTTGTCTAAGAAGCCTCCATCAAAGCTGAGAGATAATTATTCCGCAGTACGTCTCATAAGCAACTAAATCAAATGTCCTGTCGTTTTTTTTGGAGATTCTTCTAATAAATCATAATTTCTTTGTTGTCACACTGTCCTTAATTTTTTGTATCATGAATATTTCCGGGGACGCTGCGTAACGTCGCATCACTCGTGACGAAACTGTTTTGACTCTAAAAGGGACTATTTGAGTTCCAGCTCAGCATGTTTGACCTCCTGGTTTGTGTCAGGCCGACAGCTCCTCACGTGTCTTTGGCAGCAGACGACCGCCTTCAGAGAAGAAGGTCAAGGCGAAGCTCTAAAAAACCTACTTTCTTTGCCACCAAATGGGGATTTAGTGAGCAGCTGGTAAACATAATGAAGCCATTTGTCACTGAGACCAGCTGGGGGGAAAGGAGAGAATGTCAAGGGTCTCCTCTGCCCCCTCAAGTGACCAGAAAATGAGTTAATGCAGGTTTTGAGCTTTCAGAACACTTCACTTGCGACATTAGTATGCTAATTGCTCACTGTGTGATTACAGAGCAGCGGGGCTGATGAGCTGCCAATGTCAGGCTTATTAGATGATGCATATCTCAACTGATAAATAACTCGCTGAGCTTTGTGTCTGAGAACGACGTCGCCTGGAGACTTTTTGACTCATCATGTTTCAGATATCCACAAATCAGCCCATTATTATCCTTCCTGTCCTCCGACCTTCACGGTGGAAGTCATTCATGTCTTTTATTTGAGCAGGTTTTCGGGAGAGAATACATTTTCGAGTGACTGGACAGATTTTATGGTCAGAAGCTGCTGGAAGTGGAAGCGCCGCAGCCATGGCAACTAGTCATTTTCCCCCGCCTCTGATAACCTTCATCTCTGCTTCATCGAATGTCTGCCGGCCCAGTCGCTTGACGCAGAAAATGTCTCTGATCCTCTTCTGTCATTTTCTAGTTTTCTCAACTGTTTTTCATCGTGTGTCCTTGAACATCACCCTCGGTATGATCTCGTGTTGCTGGTCCAATCTAACAGGAGTTTGTTCTCCGGTACTTGCACTGCAGTTGTGCACCAAGTAATCCCTAATTCCAAACGACCACTAAACTGTACCTCTTCTGAGCTCTACTATGCTGCTGTACTCTCTTACTGTAAGTTCAGCTTATGGCGCCCTGGAAAATAACAGTCGTTGAAAAGTACTAAAAATCTGTCATAAACAAGTGTAAAGGCTTAGGTGTCAATTCAAGTCTGGAGACAGGATGGAAAATTCTTCTCCCCAGACACAATATTTAGGGTCATGTTGTTATAGACGTAATATTTAGGCTCAGTCCTCCCAGTTTATGTGTCCGTGAGGGCCTCTTTCCGCTCAGGGCCTCATGTAGCTGCCCCCGCGCAGCGCACAAGCCCGGTTTGGAGCAGACAGGCGGCAGATGCAGATTCCTCGCCATCCTCCCCGCTCTGATGACTTCCTCAGCAGAGCTAACCTGGTTTCCTTCAGGGAGTCTTGACATCCGTCTGTGAACCTGTGTGTGTAAGCGACCCAGTCACATTTCGGATGGGGTCAACGTACCTTCCCCGACTGTTTGCCACATTCCTACCTCTCCTTCCTCTCACTGTTTGTCTGTCTGAATCCTCGTCTGGCATGTAAAGTTCTAGTACTGTCGCCACCGCCCGTCACGTTCAGTCTTTACCAAAAAATAGAGCAATTTTGTGAGGGTTTTGCAATGGGTTGCCATTATTATTACCTCCGTCAAGGTAGGAAGGTAAAGGATGAATGTAGGACGATTATATTGGTGGAAATGAGGTGCTTGGTGGAGTTCTGAGCTCTCCAAGTGCTTTTCTAGTTGTTGTAGGTTTGTTCCTTTCTATGAACTCCCGGAGCGACCGTCCACAACAAATTTCCCCAAGGGGACATGAAAGAAATGAAATATGAGCAAAGAGCCTCTCAGGTCTAATGAGGCTGAAATACATAACAACCTAAGACACCGTTGTCGTGATCCAAGCAGAGAGAAACACGACGCGACTCATATAGGTTAGCAGCCTACTTCCTGTAGGGGAAGTAGGAGTTACGTGACAATGGTAAGAGCAGATTTCTGTGCTGCTGGGGTGTCTGTCGTTGGCATGAGAGTCTGTTCACATTGAAAACACACTGAGAAGCAGCAGTGGAACAGAAATTAGATGTCTACATTCCACCATAAACTGTTTTGCCCTAGCTCAGATCTCTGACTGGAGATCAGCTGTGTACGTTCATATAGAACGCCCCATCGCAGCGTCAGCGGTATGGGTCCGGACGGTTAACAGACCAGACAGTCTGCTGCTGTCACCTTGGACCAGCCCCTGGGCCCCCCCAACCCCCTCCTCCCCCTCCACACCAGCCATCAGCTCAGCAGCTGCAGGAGACTTGTGAACAGGAAACTCCTCTCAAAGATGACCCGGTCACACTCAGCCGTCACCGTGGGTGTGTGAATGTCTGGTTTGGTATGTGAGACTTTGCAGAGGAACACACAGGAAGTTGGCCCGGCATGGCCATGTTGAGAAAAGTCACATTCAGGTCAGAGGCGGCGTAGAATATGCGTCGACAAACCGCCTTTTTTCCAGAGGAAAGCCCCATTCATTTCCAGCCGAATATCGTCGCTTTCTCACTTCCTTCCAGCTTTTGTCTGCCGTCAGAAAGAGATAAATCAGAGAGGAGCCTCAGAAGAGATGTCGGGGGATCACGGGACGGCTTGTGTGGATTTTTGTCCTTTTCAGAGTGAAGACTTCTAATTTACTGCCCTTTAATGGGATGTTCCCAAGAAGTTGTTTTGTTCTTATTGTTCCGAGGAAACGGAACATAAATGTCTGATAATTATTCACCAGCGACTAGAGATTCCTCTGCTGAAACCCAGTGTGTGTTTGTGTGTTTATCAGGTCTGACCTTTGATTCCAAGGATGTTGGTGCTGGTAAATGGATTAAACCCCATAACCGCCCCCCCCAACCCCCAGAGTGCCAGTACTTCATTCACTGCAGTACATTTTAAAACAGTCTAACCTGATCAGAAGAAGCTGGTGCATACGTCACACTCTGCTGTCTGATCCACAATCATATTTGATTTTTTAATAAAGCCAATCTTGTGTCTGAATTATTTCAACACCCTTAGCTTGCAAACATTTGACCTGTCACACATTAAACCTGACCTATTCATGTTCAATGTTTATTCAGTCGGTGTAGGACTATTAAGTGCTTCGTGTTGATTATGATTGTGTTCTTTAAAAGTCAAGACTTCTCGTCATCCAGTCCATTGGTTCATATTCCAATGGAGCTGAACAAACAACAGGTGTTTAAAGTCGGTAGCAGGTTAATTATAAACAATCGTGCTTCAATGTTTATGTTGAAAAATTTAAAATTCATGTAGAAATACTGTCCAAATGCACCCTCACACACTCGGGGGGTTCATATTGTCGGTGTCACGTCCGGATCAGCAGTAGCCGAGACTTTACATGTTTCTTCTGGGAGACTAAGATGCAGATGTGATTTGCTGTTTCCAGCTGCTGAACACTTTGTTGCTGCAGGTGTTTGTAGAAGAACGTTCCACACAGCCTTTTCTGTAATTAGCACCAGAAAGGTGATGCTGTTTTTTTCCCCATTTGGCAGGTGAATTTGACAGAATACCAACAAATCGGCACATCACGCTGCCGACTTTAAGTGGTCGACTTTCCAATGAGCTCATGCGTGTTGAAACAATCAGGCAGTAAGTGTGCAGACGTGTGGTGTTGGCGACGATGAGGAACGAACATGTTTGACAGTCTTTTGGTTTTGGCAGCAATACGTCAGAGTACTTGGAGCTACGACAGAAGCAGCGAACTCAGTCGATGATGTAGAGTTATTACCAATACGATTTAAATGATTCTAAGCTGAAGTTGAAGAGAAATCCCGGTGAAATTCCTTACAGTGCTACTGTAACTTTCAGAGCTTCGTGTCGGTTCCCTTTCTCACATTACTCCGAGGGCTGGCTTCTTTATTTACATGTCAAGATGAAGCCAGCGTGAAGCAGACTCCTGACGCACAGCGGCGCACGGCCACACGATGCCAACATCCGTTCTGACACACACCTCTCACACCCTTTTGGTCTTTGAGTGAAGCATGGAAAACAACAACAAGGTGATAAAATCACAGCCGCTCTCATGCAGACACACACACACACACACTTTCCCCATTTATCTCTTGCACCGACAGTAGCCACGCACTCCCGTCACGGCAATTTCAAGTCTGGTTGTTGGACGACGTCCTGGGCAGCTCGGACGTATTTTATCGTGTGTTGAAAAAGCGACGCTGTCCAGGCAGAGACGTGTTCGCATCAAACCTCACAACACGCAGCTGGTGCTGTTTGGGAGTTGTCTTTCTGACAGGAACACGGAGGGAGTCTTCCCAGCTCCCTCACTCCACTTTTTCTGTTTCTGTTTCTGTTTCTGAAGCGGCAGACGGCACACTGGATGTCAGCGATGCCGTTCGAAGGTCGAATATTTTAAACTGACCGTCTACCACCACGGAGTTCACCACCGGATGTGACCTACTTTTAGTTTGTGATGCCATATTTTGAGAAAACCGGATTTTATAGACATATATGTATTGCTGTGATAATAACACAACTTAACAATTAAATCCAAAAGTAAACACAAAATGCCATGGTAACAGTAAATACAATTAATAACTAAATAATAACATTAATTAATACACAATAATGCTAAATAACACTAAATAATACAAAACTGAACAGTAAATAATACAAATATGTTTTATATTTTATTTTGTTTACTGTAAACAATACAACATTGCCATAGAAACATGTCACACGGGTCCCGTTTTGCCTTCGTCCGGATCGGTCGGACTGCTCGTTTGTTTTTCTGTTCCGTCCCACAGACGCCTCTCCGGTGTCCCGTCAACCGTTTCCCTGATTCCATGTGAAAGCGCTGTAGATTTACCACTGTAAACTAATGACAAATATCATTGCTAACGTAGTAGTTTGTGACTCGTCATCACGGGACAAACAACTTCCTTTTGTCTGCCCCTCCTCGGAAATGGCCGACCCCCCTCAGCGTGCTTTGCACTGTTATTCATTTTGACTCATTTGTGCTCTTTGATTATTGAACTGTGTTCCACCTGCTGCTGTCTGTCTGTCTGTCTTTCTGTCTGTCTGTGTCCTGAGCCTCTTCCAGTCACCTTCACACAAACTGTCGGATTGGAGACTGACGTCATCGTCCAGTTCTACATGAACCGTCAGTTTCATGTAGACCTTTTGATCGATTTTGATCGATTGTTTTAAGGCTTTGTCAGCCGTCATGCAGGATAACAGTGTAAAGTGATGTGTCACGACACATCCTGTGAAGTTTTAGCTGCTCAGCAGCCCCCGGAACACATCAGTTTTGCTAAATACTCAGCATTTAGCTCAAAGTACCACAGTGCCAAAGTACAATCTACTTAGTCTTGTTTTTGGTACCAAAGTACGAATTATCATGAGCACGTTTTTCCTGGACGTATTAAAACTTACGCACGACTTCATTCATACAGAAAGGATTACTGTGTGCTTCTTGGCCGTCCGTTCATTCACAGTCATATGAGGTGAGACTCCTGTGTGTAGTTTCCACAGGAGGGTGCGTCAGGAAAAAGTATGTGACGACTGGGTGTCACAATGTTCTCAGTGTGTCCGGAGGAGGCTGGAGGCCGCCGATCTTTTGCACCCACGTATTATTTATCCGTGTGTACTTTGTCTGTGTTTCAGCTACATCTTTTCTTTGTGTGTCTGGAAAGGGTTAGTTCATATCATATCAGTGTTTTTCCTCACTTCCCTCCAGTCATATCTACCAGGGCAGGTTTCTTTTGGCTGGATATCATTTCTATGAAATTCCAGCTGTCAGCCCAGTACAAAGCAGGTGAATGGGATTTAATTAGCAATGCTCAGAGCTGTAAAATATTGCATTCAGCAGCAAACACCGTTCCAAATCAAGGGCTTCTGTTAATACATATCCACTGATAATCTGCAGACCTGTCAACTGTGTTTTCCTCAGGAAAACCTAACCTGACTGCAGTTTTGAAAGAAAACGTTCTCATAGAACTATGATACACGTAGAGAAATAATTTCTTTTGCACATATAAAACGTACCAGAAATGAGTCTTCAGAATGATTTAACTGCTCAAGTCGCTGCACCTTTACATTACAGTCGTGCAGAGACAGAGAGAGAGAGATGTTGAGACTTGAACAAGCGATCTGAGCCAAAATATTCAAGTATCATTCATTGACCGTGTTCTTCACAGATCTTTGATGAGCCTTGAATCCTGCAGCTTTGGACATGTTCACACATCGGAGGTTTCTCCATTTTTTGGCTCGCTGTGCAGGTCAAGTGCTATACTAGTAGTATGTACTAGTACTTCAGTCAACATCTGATGTTGGAAGTCAGTGAATCTAGTAAATTCATTCATATGCAGCAGTAAAATGAACTTCTGTATGTGTGCATGTATGGGTTAAGTGTGCGTGCACGTGTGTGTACGTGTGATGGGTCTCTGTGTGTGCGTGCAGGGCAGGTAGGAGGGCTGTGCAGGGAGGTGTGTGTTGCCTCCCCTGTCTGCCCTCGGCCGTCACAGTGTGGTGTGATGTCCGCTCTCAGTCTGTTCTCACGCCAAGGATCACACTGAAAACACACACGTCTTCTCCACCAGCCATTCTCCTCAGTCACGCACAGACCCGCCACACAGCCAACATGAGCAATGAGTCTGTGCTGGAATGGTTGAGCTGATCATCAGTACCTGATTTAATCGCTAATACTGCCTCAAACCTTTGATGATATATTATGTTTTTAGATTCGTTGTATATAAACACTTTTTTAATTCAAATCAGTCAGCATAGAAAATGAAAACTCAGATTGGACCTGCTTCCTAAACACATCCCAACCTGAGAGGCTGAATATCGGCAGATTTACCGGTGATGGAGCACGAAATCATTGTGAATAGAACTGCTACTGGACATTGGATTGGACCGCTCCTAGGTGCGTTCACGCTACAGGTCTTAATGCTCAATCTGATTTTTCCCTCTACAAGTTCACATTATTCTGGGCAGCTGCTCGCCAATCGGGTGCCTTAAGCACGATTTCTTTGTGATGCACCCGCCAAAATGCTCCAAAAAAGCAGGTAACATGAACTCTCTCAAACTATAGAACGACAAGAGGAGAAAATCAACGATAGACCATTATTTTATTTTATTTCAATCATCATAATCCATCCAACATGAACACTATTCCTGACGAAATTCATATTTTCCACTATTTTCGCCATGATTATTTTTTATGATCATTTTTCCATTCTTCTATTTTTTTTTTGCCTCCTTCAGAAGTTATGGGCGTAATGGGAGCGGTGGCACTGACATTATTGTTTAAATGAGACTATTTTTCACTCCAGTCTGAACTGAACCGCAGCCTGGAAGTGACCCATATGCGCTAAGGAACAATAAGAAGACGTCACACACAGGCTGTTGTGTATACAGAAGTAAACATGGATGCTAAATGAAGTAAGCGTTTTGAGGAGTCCAAGTCCAGAGGAGGCTGGCGGAGTTCTAATCAAATGATAATAATGAGGCAGATGAAAAAGATGGCTGAAAAAAAGGCTGCCTCTGTACTGATGTCTGTGGATGGAGGCGGAGCCAGGAGAGGTGGGACAGGGACCGGTAGCATTCACAAGAACTTACCTCTGACTCCATCGGTCAGTGTCGGGTTAGTCATGAATCGTTCACATTACACATTACGAACCCTCAGATCTGATTTAGAACCACATGTCAAAGTGCCTGGGACCTGATTTGAAAAATGTTTTTTTTCAGACCGTCAGTTTGTTGCCTGCAGTCTGTGCGACATCCTGTTTCCATCAGTCGACTCTGTTGTTAGTAGGTTTTGAGCCAATGTTGATGTCTGCTTCACGTATTGATCCCCCCGCCCCTCCCCCACCCGAGTGCAGACTTCCAGGTACTGTCCCTGCAGCAGTATTTTCTGTGTTCTGTTGTATATACAGTCTCGCGTGTGATAGGCAGCGTATCGACGTCGAGGGCTGTGAGAATGGTCACGTTAGGGTCACGGCACGACTGCTGTCAGTTACATAAGAGCCTCTTTCCATTGTGTAACTGTGTTTATATAGTTTTGTCTGGTAAAGAGGTGAATCTTATAGAGGAGCGCCTTGGGAGGATACACAGGCCTCAGAGGTGGAGCGGATGAAGTATTTTGTTGGCACTGCATTTGGAAAAATGTTACCAGAGTTGGGAAACACTCATGGGACAGTGTGGGGAGGTGCAACATTGATTTTTTTTTTTTTGAGTCATGTACGGCATGCTTTGCTCTTGCTGTGTGCTTTTTGAATTTTCACTCTTCATGCCGGGAAAATCTCATCATTTTTTGATCCTATCTTGCTGTAGCTCTTTTTAAAGTCCCCAGCTCCTCCAATACCTGGGATCCATTCCAGAAAACAGGTTTAGTGAAGGAACATTCATTTACCAAAGGCCTCTACATCCTCCACAGCATCCCAGAAATTAGATTTTGCTGCCAGAAAACTCCTGTGGCGTCCTCACAGGTCCCACCCACTGCTGACGTCAGTGACGTCCGACAGACGGTGTCGCTCAGCGTTTCAGAGGCTCCACAGAGCAGATTGCGCAGACCGGAGGTCACACGCACCGAATGCAGACTCTGATCGCCGTGAACATTACGTCTCAACACGTCTCAACATTCAGCATTGACCAATCACACAAAGGTTCCCGGACACCAACGTGAAAGCGGTGATGTGACGAGAACTGATAAAGTTGTTGTCACTGCCAGGGCCACAAAAATGATGTCATTTTTTGAACAAAGATCTCGGTATTGGCCTGAACAGCACCAGCTTCTCGTTTGACATGAGTGTCAACTCCCGTGAGCGTATTATGGAGGTGCTCCGGCGAGCATCTCGTCGGCTTTCACCAGAGCTTCCCGTAGTTTGTGTGCTTGTTTTTACACGTCAGCCAAACCTCCTTTCCCGCCATTCCAAGTTGATTCAGCTCCGGTCTGTGTGTTTTATATGGCGACGACAGGATGTCTAAAAGGGCCACTCTGGTGAATTTGTGTTGTGAATGGTTTATTTGAGATGACCGCAGTGTAAAAATAACCAATGAATGAAAAGGGAGCGTGAGGCCACATCAATAGGGGCCTTCATTTCCTACAGAACTGGCACTCCCCCCATCAGTCCTCCTTCACCGGATCAAAAATATTTACGTTGCCAGGCATCTAATTCGATCACTGAAACCAAGCATGTGTTGGCTCAGCTTGCTTTCGACAAAAATGTAGTTACAGGAAGTTAGTATGTAATCCCCGCGGGGGCCAAAATCATTCAGTGCCCTCAACTCTTTTTTTAGGTACGTGGCTGTGGCCCGTGTCCACCCTTGGCAACCTGGAGAGGTCGGCGTTTAGCGCGAGGGGGAAATCAGCTCTGACAGACTGACAAGCTTCTCCGCTTCTTAGCGCTTACTATAAACTCATCTAATTGCTCTGGGGCTCCAAACCCACAATAAGAACTCATCCGCTGGGGCCTGGAACAGTTGGGGGTGGATGGGGGACTCCAGCAGACATCCGGGAGAACGGGAAAGTGTAGAAAAGGCTAACGCATGCACACACACACACACACACGTGCATGAACAGTGTTCAGTTAATCTTTTACAAACCGAGGTCTCAATTTCTTCCTGCATCCACACACACACACACACACACACACACACACACACACACACATAACTGTCAGTGTTTTTCCCTTCAGCAGGTGTTAGCGCTCAGGCGAGTGCACGTGTACCTGTGCCATTGTATCATCGTCATGAGATGGAGTTAATCATTAAAAGGCAGCAGGGGGGCGGCTCACACTCTCACTCGCTGATCAGCATCACAGGAAACAGTCTTGGCAGGTGATCACAGGTCAGGGGCTGCAGGGTCAGGGGGCAGACTGATGGACCGGATCCCCGTGGGCCAGTAGATGTTCTTATCAGATGATTAGCAGACTGGATCAGCACATCAGCTCTCCACAGGAGGAAGACCGTATCAACTTCACAGGTCATCAGCTGGAGGGCTGTGGCTATTCCAGCGATGGTTTGCCTTTGTCTTAATTTGTTTCATCAACCTAAAGATGACCACCTGCAGTGTGTTAAATAGAGAAAAGGTAGAAAGTCTGAAAATAGTGAATAGTTCAAAGACATTACAGATCTCTGTATTTCTCAATTTACAGGACATGTGGAAGTTTTCAGAGTAGCTGACCATCAGTTCTTGTATTTAAGGAGTAGGACGAAGCCGTCCCTCTTTGACCAATTAATAATTATAAATGGGATTCATCTTCTTCTCTCGATGCATTCATCAATCAATCTGTTTTAGGGCTCGACGTTGAATGCACACCTACGTGTTGATTAACCCTCTTACACCTTAGTCATTTGAACTGTAATCACCAAGTTATGTTTTCATGTGTTATCCAAACCCCACCTCGCCAGTGGTCCCCTTCCCTCTGCCGTTTTTCACCCGATTTTTCTCTTTTCTTCTTCACCATCCCCACGTCAACAGTCTTGTCCTCTCCAAACGAGTTGAAAGAAATGTTAAAATCCGCCATGTCACGTTTTCTTTTCAAATGTCCAGTTGTTGGTACCGCTGACAGATGTTTAATGTTGACAATGGAACAGGTTGTGTCGCGGATGGAGATTAGAAAGGTTAACCAGGAGCTGAACTAGGTGTGTATTAAACAGTTTTTAACGACTGCTGCCAGCCAATCAGAAAAGAGTATTTGCCAACGCCATGTTCTGATCGGATATGGTGAATTCTGTACTGGCTTGACCATGCTAGACGGTAAAAAAAAAAAAAAGAACAAAAATCTTTGTTGTTGTGACAGATAAGAGTCATATCACTCTGTGTCATTAAAAAGCCTTGAATGAGATGACTCATACCCCGGAGCTCAGTAAGCACTGAGAGGACTAAATACGGCTCATTGTGACCTCTCACGTCTGAACGTTGCCTGTTTCCCGGGTTCATGATTCTCAGGAGAGGAGAGGAGTTCACGTAATGTTTCGCAGGTGATACAATGTCTTCAGTCTGCCAGGCTCATTACAGCAGGAGGAATCAGCAATCCTTTTCTCCATCTTGATAGATCCATTTCCCCTTTAGCACACTCTGCTGTGCAGGCTGAGGCACATGGGAACCATCAGGGGCCAGTAGAAGTGAAATTAAATCGTTTGTCACTTTGTGGAAATCGATTCAGTTGTTAAACAAATGTTCCCAGACAGCTCCAAAGATAATGACATATTATTGATTAAATGCATGGCAATAATTGCTCGCAAACGTTAAATGCCACACACTGTTAATGAAGAGGCATTTTCCATCTGCAGTGGAATTAAATTGTGTTCCGCTGCAAATGAATTTAGTTCACATGGAATGTTTCAAACGTGTCTCCTAGTGGAGCGCGTGTGATGGAGGTCATCGTTGGGGTCATGGTTGCCAGAAATAATGCTGACAATGGTGATGACCACATGGTGATGTTCGCGCATGGGAGCAGCTGCAACAACGCAACGGTAACTTCAACAGGAAGAAAATCTGCTCCAGCTTTTTCAGTCTTCTCGAGTCAGCCGAGGAGTCGGCAGCACTGCCAAAAGAATAAATACAGACGCTGCACAACATCGATGTACACGCTCAGGAACACACATCCAGTTTAGTCTACACACACACACACACACACAGTCTGGAAAGGAAGCACTGAGAACATGCCGAACTTTGGTCCATGCTGAATTTTTGTCCTTCATTACTCATCTTCACGTGTCTGACGAGCCCAGACAAACACACAAAGACCCCGACATGTAAATGCACAAAAGATAAGACGCAAACGTGACCCACAATTCTAAGTCACTGTTTTTGACCTCGACAGAGCTCGTCTGTTTCCTGCTGGCTGACAGCTACTGTCTTTGTGCAGCCACAACAATTCACCTCTGCGCCGCTCCAGCAGGCCATTAATTGACCCCTTTTTTTTTTTTTATCCAGGCACGTCGGGTCAGCTGCTGCTGCTGCTGCTGCTGCTGCTGCTGCTGCTCGACTCTTATAGGGAGTGTTTTACAAGCTGCTGTAGCATCAAACTGGATCCCATTTGATGCGTCACTGGCTTCCTGTCAGAATCGGGTTCATGTTGATTCTCAGCCGCTTCATTTATCTCATTTTGAGGACGAAGAAGTGTGAAATAGTTCACAGCCAACATGTCGAACCACTACAATAAAATGACACCGAAATGACCTGGTAATGTGCTGTGCTGTCGGCTGGAGGTACAGGAGAGGCTCATTGTCCACTCTGTGGAAGGGGACGCATCCCTGTGTGAGTGGGCGGGTCTTAGCTCGTCCTCATAGCCCTGTTTCTGTCGTTTGGCGGTTGTGTGCTTCTGCATCTTGAACCTCTGCGTTTGAGTGTTTTTACCAGCAGTAACAGAACGATCAGTCCAGACTGTGCTGTGAATGTTTCAGGGATTTGAAGCTGTAAGCCAGTAACACCCACAGCCCTGCAGAGATTTGTCTGTTCACACAATCATAACTCCAGTCCTAAATGTTTTTTCTCTTCTGAACACGCGATGAAGCAACTTTGGACCGACTCCCGTTCATCACGAAGACGCTCGCTGAGTAGGTCAGTCGTTGTGATGTCAGACTTCAGCGTCCAAATGACGATTTTCCGTAAAACCCTGAGGATTTTTTGGTACCGGAAAAACACATCCATACATGAGCGCTGTTATTAATGTGTGTATGTGTTGTTCCAGGTTTTTCTTTCATCGCAACATGATTAAAACCTCCATATGACTTTCCCCCGTCATTCAGTTCTCACTCTGTAAATCCACCACGATGAGCGACGAGAAGGTGTTTGTATAGCTTCGTTCATGAATACCAAATGAGAGGTTTGTCAGCTTGTTCTCACACGCCAGCTGAGGTAAACAACCCTGGATGACCCCAGTTAGAGCGTCATCCATTAACGTCAGCAAATGACCCCGACCGCTCGGCAGAATACAACTCAACATGCAGCCGCGGTTATTTTTCATGACTGTGTCTTTAGTATGAGCTGTATAAGGGGGAAAAAAAACAGACAATCACCAGAATATATCCAACAATGATTTAGGAATTGGGAGGGAGGCTAACGTGATCACCTCATGATCTGAGATCTGAGTTAGAGTGCGAGTCCTAATTTTGCTATCGGCAGGCCTACACAGGTTTCCAGTGTCAGGAGAATAGTTTTCAAGAATTTGTTTTCATTTCTCCCAGTCAAATAACATCTGTTTACTGTATCAGATCCATGGACACTCAGCTTGGATAAGTAGAACATGAAATAATTTGGGAGATTAGATTAGAAAGTGTGACGAAACAACAGTTCTTACAGTTTTTTACATTTTTTTTATGATAGCTGGCATTTGAATGGCGTGGGTCTCTGAAATCGCAGCTGAACCAGAATCTTATTTCATTGCCAAGATACCAAGGATTTGTCTTGGTGTAAGGTTCGAGACATTCAAGACAACCTAGAATAACCATCTTAATGGATAAAAGAGGTATAAAGACTGCTTATAATAATACAGATAGAATATGGTAGAATAAAATGAAAAATACAATAACTACTATATAGTACTTTAGACAAGGCACTACAGGTATGTGGATCGAGGTAAATTGGAGGCTTTGGGCTGAGTTCTGAAGGAAGCACATGATCCTGTCACTTCATCATTCAGTCAGTCACGCAGCTCCATCTCCGGGCTCTACGACACACACAACCACACACACAAAGTGTTGTGTTGCTCCATCTGACAGGTACATATCGTGGAGGCCATATTAGCAAACACCGGCTACATCTGCCATTGCCCTCTGACCTCCTCGGTGACCCTGACCACCCATGTGACGCTCACGTGCCGCGCTCTGTCCTTCTCCCTCGACCTCCTCCAGGCTCATTGTTCCTCCAGTCTGCTGTCTGTGAGGAAGATGACATCAGCCCCATATTGGCTGGACCACACTTCCTCGGCACACTGTGTGCAGACCAAATATCCTCATCCTCACTGTCTTCGCTGCCGGCACGTGATAAGGAGTCTGAGCTGACTTGGCGAAAGCGCCAAGTATCATTAATTGTTCACTGGAAATGCTGCATGACCATTCTCTAAAATCAGACTTTGACCCACATACCTGTCTGCTCCCACACACATTTTATTGTTGAAGAATATCAAGTCACGTGCTCATAATGTTCTCACTAAAACAGTGCTTGTTTGCAGTATGTCGCCCTGTTCCGACCATTTGCACGAGATATAAGCTAAGCGAGGTGCCGGAGGCTGAGCTGCCAGGAGGTTTCAATACCCTGACGCTTTCTAAATCCAACCTTCCTGCTCTCCTCCGTGCCGCTCGTGACGAGCCCGAGGCAGAACAGCACGGGCCGATGGACAGACCAGAAGTGTGAATGACTAAACCACCGATCAGACAGGCAGGAGAAGGTAGAAATGGAAACTAATCATGGCTCTTTTCAGGGAAATAAGGTCAGAGCGCTCTGTCTTTTTTCTTTCTACCCTCTCCAGTTTCTTGCTCTCTGGTGCTCGCGGAGCCTCAGTCCCTTCACCTGCTTTCCCCATCAGCTCTTCGTAGCCGTCACACTCTGAGCCGACGAGCGCCGTGCTGTAGTACGGCCTTCTGACTTCAAACATGAGCCACTCCAGGAATGATAATGACAGAAACATGCCTGGAAAAATAAGATCGGCCTCCGAAAATACAATTTGTGTGTGTAATTGGCAGGAGGTGGTTCTCAGACTGACTGATGGCTGTTCTCTTCTACCGGTTTATTTGGGTTCTGATGTGATTGGCTGGCTTTAACAATAAACGGCTGGCGGAGGCAATAACAGGGATTGTTCTTCTGAAAGAAGCACACCTGTCCTGAGCCAGAGCTGACACACACACACACACACACACACACACACACACACACCCTGTGAGACATTCCCATGTGCTCCGTTTCGCATTCCTATCCTCTGACCGCATGTCTGCTTTTATATGATCAGATTCAAGGTTTACGAAAAAATAAATGACATTTTGAACAACTTTTTCATACAAACAGTACGACTGGTTAATATTTGTTACTGTTGACATGGCCCTCCGTTGCTGCGTCTCAGCTGGTCTACTCTTTTATGGAGTGTTACATCTTGTTTTTATTTGACACGTTTATGATTTACATCATACAGAGAAATCGTCCGCTGTGAAACCAAAGGCAGCATGGACTAGAATTTAATGGACGATTACACATTATGGATTTGGTCAGTTCCTTTTAGTGAGCGATGTGGGGTCATTCTACGTCACATACTAACACAGCTGCTGTTTGGTAGCAGGTACGTTTGATGATCAGTGAATTTATTACAGTAGATCAGATCAATGGAGGGCCATTAAAATGTGGTGGAAATGAGCTGCTTGGTGGAGGTCTGAGCTCTCCCAGTGCTTTTCTAGTTTTTGTATGTTCCACATAAGCAGGATCTTAATTTCACATCGGGTCACCTGCATCCATCGTCTTGTCTCCTCAGTCCATATTTGGGTCTGCAGAAGGACGTCAGACCCTACATCACCCTCCTCCACATGCCGGCCACATGACAACTTCCTGACAGATGGAAGGGACACGTTGGGGTGCTGGAATGTTCCTGCCATGGCAGGGTGGCATCAGGGTCTCGGCAAAGACCATCACCTGCTTGACACTTGTGAGCATGAGTGTGAGACACGTAAATGGACAGACAGAGCATGTAATGCTCTGGTGCCAGTAGAAGTGTGACTCAGTGTCTCATTGTGCAGACTCACAGGTTAAGAACGGAAAGAGAGGACACCTGTTGGAGACAGAGGGCGGCAGTGGATGAGTCTTTGTCCAAAATGATGAATAGTGAAAAAAAAAACCTGTTCTTATCCATCACTCTTCAGAGTTTATTAACTCTTGGTACACACGCGCACACAGTCAGTTCACTGCATCGGCAGCAGAGCCAGCCGACTTTCAGTAACTCCCATTCGTGCCTGGGCAAACCCTCACCAATGTGCCGCACTTTGCTCATCCTCTTTCCTTTTAGTTTTTTTTAAACAACCAACTCTTCTTTTCAAATATGGCATGATGAGAGGCGTCCATTCGGTATTTTTTGGTTTTTGACTTTAAAATTTCCTTGATGGAAGTCGAGTCTCTCGGGTTATGAGTTATACTTAGATGATAGTCTAATGAGAGGTTTTAGAACATTTGGAAGTTCTTTTGACCATTTATGGAGACTAACATAACGATGAGTCAAACGAGGATGAATGACTTCTCGAACAGCTATTTCACCGCATCCTTGATGTACCAAAATAAATCTAATCAGCAATCTAAAAAATGTTCCCTCCGACAGCAGAGGATGTCATATTTCAGACATACAATGCCATATTTGATCAGTGGCTTAGTCATCGTTGGTAAACTTCGCTCCCTCTGAGAGTTCCTCCATCATGATTCCCGTCTGAGGACAATGACTAATGGAACACCAGGGAAAGCGGGCGGCGATTGTTCTTTCGTTGAATGGCATGCAGTCTCTTCCATTGTCCAGTTTTATTGCTGGTGTTTATCTCGGAGGCCTTGAGGAGAAATGTACTTTCGTTGGCGGATACACAACCACATGGCTGACCATGTATGTGGAACAATTCAGTGTTTATCCAAACCATCTAAGGAAGGAGAGATTCATCTGAAGCCACGGTCCTCATCATTGTTCCCGTAGTTTTGTCAGACGAATCCACATTTTCCTCCGGATCACCCACAGTTCATCTCTCCCAGCATCTGCGTAATCCCCTCAGATTGGGTCCATGACATCACCGGGTGATAACAACATGGGAGCCACCGGCGTCCTGAGGAAAACTCGTCAATAGATTGGGACAGAAATCATAACAAAGTTTAGGGGATTTGGAGAGGTTTTGCAGCGATCTCCTCTTAGATTGCTTCTGTCAGATCTTTTTCCTCTTTGGTGAGTCGAGAACATTTGGTCCTGATTTTTAGTGCATACTGTAGCTAACAGATAGCGTTGGTGCTTTCGTTTCTGTAAGTAAATCGAGGGACCTCACTGAAAGAGGACGTCCCCAACAGTCATGCCTGTGAGATGAACCTTTCACTTGAATCAGTTGTTTGTTTATGGGTTGAATTTATTTGGGCTGTAAAAGATTAAATTTATAGTTTATATGCCGATATTCTGTGTAACTTTTTCCCCTGTGTGCTCTATTGTATTATGCAACTGTTGAGTGGATTCCTCCGCCCGCCCAGCGGGGGTTGTCCTGTCTGCGAGCTGGATGATGGAATACGTGAGAATCAAGCCAGCAGGGTCACAATTAGTTACAGACAAACGCTCTGGCCGAAGTTGTCCGCTGGAGCTTCGTTCTTTCCAGTTTGACAGACACACAGTGCTAGAGGGGAACAAAATGATAAACGAAGTGATGGAGAGGACAGTGACAGATGTGTGAGAGGAAGATCACATGTCTATCACAGTCTATCACAATCCACAAGCAGAAGCTTTTCAGTCGCGTTATAGAATTAGTACACAAGACATGTTGTGGACGTACACACTGTTTTTGTTAGTTTACATCGTCAGTCAGTACATCATCCTTCAAAAGTCGCTTTGGAATCACACAGAACTTCTCGGTATTCGTTACCAATGGGAACGTTGTTGCAGTGCGGTTGTACTGTAGTTGTGTATGAACCAAGAACTCCCACGAGGACTGTCAACGATGTTGTCATGAAAGCGGAACACATCTTGGTTTTCACCGGACGTCCGCTGCAAATACAACACTCCAATAAAGGATCATTTTGTGGTCGGTGAGTGCACATGAATTGTGTGAGCAGTTTGAAACCAGATGACTGCTGTGTGCCCTCAGCGGAGAACTAAACATAGCTGGGGCCCTCAAGAATATCCTTTGTTCAGCACTCCAAGGTATTTGCGATCATGTATGACCCTGAACTGTGACTCTGAAGTGAGGCATTGCTCTCGTCGTTGGCATGAAGTCAGCAGACGTGTATGTGCACCTCAGCAGCTGTTGATTAGGCGGTTAAGGGACGGACTGTTGCCATGCACGTGCATACTTGTCTGATTACATGTATCCGTGGCTGTGTGAGCGTGCACTGTGTCGGGGAGCTGTTGCATGTGTCCTCTTGACCTCGTGGGTGAACTTTGAGGCCTTGCCCCTGTAAGGCAGAACGCGGGGCATACCCCCTCCCTGCCCCCACCCTACATGCCTGCAGCGATGAGCTCACTTTAGGTAGCGTGTTCGTGTGTCATGTTTATTTAAGGGCCTTCGGCATCTCAATCAGTGTTCAGTTTCAGATGTGCAGCTGCCGGGACGAGCTAAACAAAGTGTCGGTTCACCTGGGTTAACTTCCTTTTGCAGCAGTGAGGGGAAATGAGCGAGGGAACCCCCCAAGATATAAAAGTTGCCTCATGCAGAGCATGAAGACTTTTTGGTTAGTTGTTCATAAATGTTGTTTGCCTTCTGCTCGTATCTTCTTCACAGTGAGCTGCAGATATACAATATACAAGATTAGGAATTGTAACACAAAGGCAGTACATCATTTCAACTTCATCACAGTGCATTTTCTCCAACACACAATAACGCATTAAATGCAGTTCAGGTGTTTCTTTAAATATGATTAGATCAGGATGAAAATATCCCTTCCTCTAAGGCAAAGTTCTGTGATTCAGTTTCACCAGCTGCTGCTGCACAGACTTTAAATCAGCACTTTGAGTAGTTTTATGAAAATCCACAACCCTGAAGCCAATGCTCTGGTTAACAATGTCTAAAACTAGGCCTGATTGGCAGTCAGCGATTGGTAGAGAAAATATTATGGAGGTTCGTGGGGGATCTGTGGTGTGCGAAACCACTTTCCCTTTGTGGCGATGGAAGCGCCGAGTACGGCTTCGCCGTAATGGAATCAGAATCTTCGAGAACTGGAGAGGAAGGGAGGGTTTGGAACGGAGGGCAGCGAGAATTCCAACAATGTTCCAGTTGAGACCCACCACCAGGAGGTTCTGTGTGTTTGTATTTGTGTGTGTTGCTGGCATGGACCGCTGGAAAGCAATGATGTTAGCTCAAGTGGGTGACCGTGGAATTTCTTTTCATCTGCTGTAAGCTTTCCTAACCCGCCGCCGATGCTGCCACCGTCTCAAGATGATAACAAAGGCTGCACCAGCTGTGTGAAATATTCTCCCTAAAGCCGAGCTGAGCGCTCTCTGCACACACATACATGTACTGAATGTACACAAGGTGCACCGGTGTTCAAAGACTCAGAGGGTAAAACGGCATGTCGGTTTCCAGTGAATCTGTTTTGCAGCATACCGAGCAAACTTTGGTATTTGCGTCTGGGAAAAACATCACGTTTTCCAGAAAGGACATCCTTCAGCGTGTACCGGTACTCTGCTTCCCTGTATGCATCCTGTGGTGCTGGCTACTGGCATTATGTAAAAAGCCAGACACTGCTTATGTTCTTTTCCACCTCAGTTTTGGTAAATGATTCAGCGCGGCCTTTGGAAATCTGCAGAGTCTGGACATTAGCAAAAATTATTTTTTTTCTTTGGTCTCCTATGTTTTGGTCGCTCTCTCTTTGTTGTGCAAATTTGATGCTCATTTTTAAGCATTTGCTTAAACATTTAAATAATTTGTGTATCATGAATGTAATGACTTAATGATTAACTGTGTGTGTGTGCGTGCGTGCACACTTGAGCTTTCTGCTGTGTAGTTAATCACGTCCACTTACCGTCATTCAATAAGCTGTGATAGAAATGGCGACTCATGCCACAGCTATCCCACAATGCCCCCTTCTCCCCTTTTTATCACCAGTTAGTAATTATGTGCTCCAGTGAGAGGCATGCAGCTCAAACACACACACACACACACACACAGAGATCACCTTAATTTTGTATTCCATGAACATTCCATGGAGCAGAGACCCATATAATTGCTTTTTACCGTCAGAACTGCGACAAGCGTTTACAGCACAAACGCCGCCGCCTCTTCCACCTGTATCCTCCTGTTCATCCTGCGCTTTTCTTTTTCCACACAACTTTTTGCAAAGTAAGGTTTTTCCCCAGCCTGCAGGGAGACTGTGTGTGGAATCTATGTTCCACCAAATGATCCCATGCAAGCAGGTTCTCACTGAGCATGGCGCCCAAAGACCGAAACAAAGCAAACCAAAAGCAAAACAGAAGATCTATGGACACTGGACGTTCATTCCTGCAGCTCGAATAGGAAGTTCATGTTACTCAGCGTGTGCGTGTTAGCAGGTTAGCTTCTTACAGTTAATCATCAGAAATGAAGTTGTTGAAAATGAAATGTAGGTTATCAAATTATTTACTGTATTTACTGCAGGTATGATGTTCCCAGATTTTTCATCCTTCAAATTCTGCCAAAATGTCAAACCGAACTCTCTGATTGGAGGCTGCTGGTCAAAGGTCAAGTTCACTCCCAAAACACAGATTCACCCAACGAATATGGAGAATTTTCACAAAATATTTATATTCAAAAGGTCAAAGTTCAGCTTCACTGGGACATCATAAAGTTTCCCAAAACACGTCCATCACGGCACGTAGTGACGGCTTTCTGGACGTGAACTCTTAAGTTACAATTACGATGTCACAGTTGTCATGAAACATCAAAGTGAAGCTTCTCTCTTGGTTCAGTATTTCTTTTCAGAGATACTGAACTTTCCAGCACGCAGGAGTTGTGATCGTGTGGGTAGCAGTGGAGCAAGTGACTGACAGCCGCGTGCGGGTTGAAGACAATACATACATTATACACGGATATGAAGAAGTAATATGACGCAGTTACCATGTGCAGTCAGGCCATGTGGTGACAGCTGAGATGAGGGTATTGGTGTGTACATTTAATAAATCAGATAAATCTGTCTTTAAATTCAAATATGCCTGGACGGCGGTTGGACTGTGTACATTCTGGGGGTTATCAGGTTTTTCCTGGCATAGGCTCTGCCGAGGCTGAGGACGGTGCAGTGTCAGTGTGAGTTGCACAGACATAAAGTTTTTCTCCAATGGGATGGTCATGAAGCGCACACATGCTCACACTTACATTTGGAATTCACACCTAAAGAGCCATCTGCTGCCCGTCGGGATGCAAACACAGGAAACTTGTTGTTTTCACTCTCTGGGTGCAGCTACAGTCAAGTTTGCACATAGTCATGCATTCTTTGTTCGCTTAAGTTTCCATGTTGAAGCAAAGGCTCAACCGGGGGCTATTTTCCTACCAGCATCCCTCACCCAATGAGGTCACACCATCCAGAATCTGAAGAATGCAGAGAATGGTTAGGTTCAGGAGCTTCTGAACGGCCCTGTATGTTATCAGATTGTATGTGTGTGTGTGTGTGTGTGTGGGGGGGGGGGGGCTTGTAATTCCATCTACTTCCAAGATGGTGAGACGAAGGCAGCAGGTGGAGTTGTGATTACGCTCTTCTTTTCTTACCTTCTAGGTACTTCTCTAATCTGCTGCAGATGCTTCATTTACATGTGGTTTTGATAAATATTACAACACCTAAATCCTTTAAATGCAGATTCTGTGTCTGAAGTAATACGTGATTTAACCCCTTAGAATCACTTGTGCATTAGTTTGGATTACTGAGGAGGTCAGAAGCTCTGTGAACTAGTTTGTAACAAAGCCACATGATCTATGTTCTCTAGAAGGAAATGGGGCATGCAGGCTAATTCTGTCTGATTCTATACAATAACACCTTTGTAAACTGCTGAGTCACTGTTTGCTGTCTCTGCAAAGTAATTGGTCTGATCAGATCTCTCCACATCAACAAAGTAATGCAAAGAAGAACTTCTGTTATTGATAGTATATTTACCTACTATCAAAAAAAGTTATTCAAACTATCCTGTGATGGTTCATCACTTTGAGATTTAATTACTTGTGAACCATCCATTGGATCATAGAAAACAAGGAAGTCTGCGTCTGCAGAATGTTGGCCTTCACAATGAGGTGTGACTATTAGCAGCATAAATGAAAATAAACAGGAACGTGCTCATGATATTGAAGCCCATTGTAGACGTCTGCCTCCGTTTGTAGTGATCCAGTTTTTTTTTTTTTTCCTCTTTTTGCTATCAGAGAAATCCCCACTCTTGAAGGTTTATTTTCTATAATGTATTCTAATCATTCTAAAAGCTGCCCAGTTATTTCCTGAAAGACAAGATGTTCGCGTTGTCCAGACGAGAAGAGTGGGTGGGGGACAAGGGTTGGTAGACTTTGTTTTTTTTTTCTTTTATGGGGCTCAGGCACGGATGCTTGCTATTCCCTCAAGTGTCTGGAAAGTGGGCTGTTTCCATTACAGTCTGTCTCGTTTTGCCGCAGCAGTGGCGATGTTTTTGCGTGGAGGCCCGGGGGGTAAGAGGTTGGCTCTGTGGTCCTGTGAGCCTCAACAGTGCGGGTGTAGGGGAGGGAGTGTCTGCAGCCTTTCATGGACACACGTGGGTTACATTTGGAGCTTCAAAGACATCGCTGGATGGGTCGAACTGCTGGCAATACTGAAAGGAAAGCTTAGAGACGCCATGCCAGGGTTATGCATTCGGGTGTGATAGTAAGCAGGCTAATCGGTATGCCTGCTACAAAAGGCAACCAATAAAACATATGTCCTTTTTACTTGATACTTTATCAGCTGAGTCATCCTGAAGCAGCTGCAGCCTACTACGATGACATCATTAGTCAGTGTTAATAAGCCGGACCACTGGAGCCGGACAAGCTGCCAGCAGCCCAACTGAGGCCTGTAATCAGCTGTGGTAAAAAACTGCATGGAAAGTAAATATGCATACAGATACAAACATGCACCAGCAGGATGGGGTGTTTATTGAGTGAGAGTGCTATTGCACATCATGGGCTATATCCTAAAGGGATTCGCTACCTAAATTTTAAGAGCCTTGGTCATTCCGTTGTAGGGTAATTTGTATCCCAGGCCCTGAAAATAGCATCAATGTCTGTTTTATTGCCGTCATAAAGTACATTTTCTTGCGGAAGCGTCATGTAAATGGCATAGAATCCTTTTTGGGATATTAAGTCATTATCACAGTGTGTTCCAACTGGCTCAGCCGCTCAGGACATGAAAGCTCCGGTCGGTTCTGATGAGGGTGTCAAACCCAAAGGTCAGTGCAGCCGCTGCGCTCATAACAAACGTTTGCATGCAAAGTTAGAATGGAGAATATTGAGGGACTGTTTCAATGTCCGATGTATTTCATGGATATACTAACCTTGGATTGAAAACAATATTATCGAACAGTGAGTTATAGAGATTAGTTGGTGAGTTTTCAAGTTGTGATTGTTTGTGATTGCATTTTAAAAAGGTTTGCATGGCTTTCCAACGATAAATCCCATGAGTAACCTCTCAAAAGCAACAGTGGTGCTCATAGCCTAGCAGGTAGTCGACCTGATGAAGGCCGAAACATGAATCAACAGCGTGTTGATTCACTGGCAATCCAGTGAACCCGGTCACATTAGAGGATGGTTTCAGGATTTAAGAACTAGTACTTTCAATGTCTCATGTGGTATCACACAGCTGTGCAATAAAAAAAGGAAAATAAACTGTCTGCATCAATAATCCCCAAACCGCAGACAGAACAGAATGTCCCACGAACAATCTGCTTTGTTCCTGATGGAGCCTTTTGTACTGATGATCATCACACTGACTCACAGCAGCGAAGTTCCTGGAGTAATTATCATTGTGTCTGAACCCACTACTGTTCCATCAGTGATGCTTCAGCACTTTAATGATTTAACAACATTTTTCCACCAGCATCGCCTGCTATCTATGTTGTTGTGCTGGTTCCAGCCGTCTCACAGCACCCCTTTCACTGAAGTTTCCATTTGAATTAGAAATAACAAAACAATCTTCTTTCTTTAAAAAAAGCATGATGTGTACATCACCCCCCTCTGTAACGCAGCCAGTGCGGTGCGTGTCATTGAGGTTATTTAATAGCTTCTTCACAACACAGATGATTTGTTGAGTTTGGCGTGTGGCGCCTCCAGAAGACATAACACTGATCGGTATTAGAATATTTCCCCTTCGCACCAGAGGACAGCTGCTTCTACCTTGGACATCAACTCACATCTGCGCTTAGTTGTTCTCAAATTATTTTCAGAAGAAACTATTGATTCCTACAAAAACGGAATCGACCCAAATGTTATGGACTACACGGGGGGAGGTTTATTGATCTTTACACAAGCTTCAGTTAAGCCCAGACACCAAATTATATTAGAAAGCCAACATTGATTGTAGATAGTGGCGATACAGTGAAGTGTCTGCAAGTTTGAAAGAGTTGGAAGCTGAAATGCGAGCGCCAGTTTCCTTTCTCTTTTTGCTGCTGAGACACTGAGGTACACTTATGTGAATGGTTGTCTTTTCATCTCTAAATCAACAAAAGATGCATCTTTTCTCTCGGCATGAGGTCACTTCACTTTTGCAATCCCGGTTGTATACTATTTATTCCACATGGTTTTTGTCTGGAATTCTTTCAAGGCAGATCACTGGATCCAGCCCTGCTGGTTAACATTAGCACCTGACCTCTTGTTTCATGCTGAAATGGGGAAAAAATCTTTCTGGGAAAGCCCTTCATTAACATTTATGGGAAACCTTTTGGCCCGTCTTGTTTTTTCCCCCCATCAAGAAACGTATACTCGCTTTCCTCATTTTTCCATCGCAGACCCTCCCATACATCTAACTGTTTGGGAAATCCCTTATAATGGGCAGTTAGTCTGCACTTTGCTGGCGAACACTCTGCTCTTTCCTCCCCTTTGGGAACACATCCAGAACATTCTTTGAGAATCGTGGGCGGAACCGTGTGGTATGATGGTGTTTTCTTTCTGTGGATTGCACATTTTCCCAGGCTCTGTTTTTAAGGATTCTGGACAAAGTAAAGAGGAGCAACCACTGGAACACCTCAACAATGAAAAGTATACGTTATCAAAAGGCTTCAAGAGAGTTCAGGTCAAAAGCTACAGTGATATAAGCTAACGGCTATTTTCTTAAAAACATCAATAATAAAATGAATAGCGACAGAAAACATGGTGGGAGGATTCCTTTCAAAGGAAAAAGCCAAGCCCGTCAGCCTCCTAGCCTGTGAGGTCAGCCTCTCCTTAGGTTTCCTCCTCACTTTTGTGGCTTTCCTGACCTCTTCGCCAGGAGTTCCTCTTTCTCTGCGAAAGCCAGCACCATACACCAAGACTCCCTGCACGTGAGGGAAGAGGGGGGAATCCTTCAAGGAAACCTAACATGACTCACCCCTCTATCGGACTCTTCTAAAGCTGCAAAGCCTTTTTCCATGCGCATGTGGTACCAAATCTTTCCTGCCCTGCTAGAAGGGCTATGGGAGGTCAGGCCCTGGGACACATGAGTTCAATTCAAGACAACCCTCGCTGAGAATCTGGTTGGACATTCTGTTCTGTGGTACTCTTTGGACCTCACCCATGTTTAAGCAACTTAAATATGTGGGCCCTCCGGGTATTTTTACTTTGGCTTTCCAGAAGCCGCAACTTATGGGACTAAAACAAACACAATGGGGATACTACTCAAATCTTCTCAATTAAATGATCTTGGTTACATGTGAGCTGGGTGCCAAGCTTTCTGTAAGGATAATAGGCATCGGTTAACCACGGCGCTCGGAAAGCCTTATGACAGGTTATGGGAACATTCTTGTGACAGTTGTCAGATTCCACTTTCCATTCATTTAGTTCTGTCTGTCCTCGACCATATGTACTTCCACAAACGCTCCCCTGGCAAATGCGCATCGGCGCATGTGACTGTAATTCAGCAGTTGATCTATATCTGAATGTCATTCAGTGTCTGCGGGGGGGCTCCACACCGGCTGCCAGCTGGAATCCTCACTGATGTTTATTCCCCAAAGACTGATCCTCATACTAATGGTACTCAGAAAAAATCAGCTTCAAGGGCTTCAAGGGTCTGAAATTTAATGGACAGTCACTTAGTCTGTGCTGCAATCAGCTCGTTGAAATTGGCTGCAATGGACAAACAAACCAAAGCAGGCTGACACATAACCTCCTTCATGGAGGTAAGTAAGTGTCATGAGGGTCGAGCTCCATTTTGATTGTTTAAATCATGCAGTATTTGTGTTTTGAACATCACAAATGTAAATCTTTCACCGCAAGTGCTTTGGGATTTGCCATCCTCAGAACGAACGAAGCAATCTCCTGATGGATTTGTGTGTCTGTGCTGAATTACCTCATAACGACAATGTTATTTGAACAAAAACTAACAAAGACAATACTGTAGCATGACGAGTGATTGACACACACAGTGTGCTCACCTTGAACTTCAAGCCTTGTCTCTCTTGGAGATGTGGGTGGTCCAATGTCTGTCAACCTAGGTAGGCCAAAGGTGACAGCGAGTTGGGTTTCCCACTTGGGTTTCCCTGCAGGAAAAAATAGGACAGGAAGAAAAAAGCAGTGGGGGCTCTGTGTTCCTTCAACATGGACGGCCTTGACTATCCATGAATGCTGTAATTCAGAGGTACGGCTTTTTCCGATTTAGCGATTAGCGTTTTATTGCTTCAAATAATAACATCGGGTTAACAGTTCAAGTATAAATCAGTTTGTCAGAGAAGAACTATGAAGGTTCAACTGTTGCGAGGACTTTTAACCAAGAAAGAACTCACAGTTCTTACTCAAAGCCTCCCCGTCTTTGAATATTACACCTTTTCCTCGGTTGATGTCACCCAGCACAGGAATTCTTGACTGTAAAAGTAATTTATGAGCACTGTCCATTAACAGAGCAGAATGTCTTTGAGGGCATGAAAACACATCTGCTGACATATTGCACAGTGCTTGTCGTTAACATTCAGCTTCCATTTTTGATAAGAAGAAGGAGAAAAGTAGTGATGATGTAGCAAACACAGATGAGCTAGGTGTGTTTATTGGCTTTTCAGCTTTGTTTTGGAGTGGAGGTCCTAGTAGGATCAGGCTTCATATAGAGAGAATGTTGTTTACCCGAAGCCCCTCTGTTTCCGGAAGCCTCCATCCTTTGACGTTCCAGCAGTTCCTAGCCTGCAGCTCGCCTGTATTTGTGGAGCCATCACAGTGAGAGGTAGGCAGCAGGCACATTCTTTACGGCCCCGCTGATTGGAGAGAAGCACTTTATTTGCTCTAGAACAGACTTTGGACTCGTCTGACAGACTCATATTTCTGTTTATTTTTGCAGGACTCGTCTCTGCACGGATGTCTTTCTGTGTCAGCACACGCCGTGACCTGTTAGGTGTTACAGTACAAGATGTTACCTAAGTTCTTCCCCTATTGATGATGTCTTCTCAATGTACACCGGCTATCTTTTGTATCATCAGTGTTGAGACACGTTTGATTAACAAGGAGTTTTTAGTGAGCTGCTGTATTTGAATTGGAAAAAGAAGTAGACAAAGAACAACCCCTAAGAGTGTTAATAAGGTAGGAGGCCGTGTGTATTTCTAGCTGAGGCTCTACAAAGCCATTTAATACAGCTGGAATGAATAATTACATGACAATACCACAGCTTTTCTTAGCGCCTTGCACGGACAAAACTCTTCAAAGCTGATGATGCTCCATTTAACAGTTGAAGACTGTTGTACTGTTGCTTTGCACAGCACATTTTTTACTCGTGATTTTTGTCCTTGTAGTCTGAATGTGTCCGAAGAGGACCACAGTGTGACATACTGTTCTTTGGAGCCCTGATATCCTTGGAGCCCCCGAGCGAACGGAGTCTGACAGCGCAGCGGCTTTGGCTGACACAGCTCTTTCACCGAGGCAGACTGCCAGATTCTTGCGGTTGATGTTGTGTGCGACGGTCTCCAGAAATGCTACTGTTAACTGTGCGTGCCTTTATATTGACCTACTTCTCAACATTTATGTAATCGTAAAGAGAGAGGGGGGCCTTGTGGGGGTGGGGGGGGGCGGGGGGGGGGTAGGGGGGGGTTGTCATGGTGTGGTTAACCACAGGTATGTTCCAACATACAGCGGGGATTTGTTTGGATAGGCCAAGGACAGGCCACGGAGGGCTTGTTTTTTTTTTCATCTGCAAATAATGAGTTGTTGTCATTTCAGACTTACGTTACCGTCTGTGACAGTGTGAGTTTGTTGTCTTTAAGAAGCTTTGTATTTGACCACCATGACCACATTATTTGTTCCACACATGCGCCTTTGACTGGGGTTTAATCCAGGGTCATTTGCAATGTCTATTTGTGCTTGAAAGTCGTCAATGCGACTAATACTAGATGACAACGTGTGCATCCTGCTGGTGTGTGCGGGTGCTGATGTCAGAGGTGTAAAGTAACATCAGCCTAATATTTTCTGATTTTCTCCCTCATGGTACCATTTATTCAATTTATTCAGGCCTTCAAGTGCCCTCGGTGAACACAGGGCTGATATGTCACACTTGACCCCGTTTTATCAGACATACTCAGAGCAAAGTCCCATGATATCAGGGGTCTTATCCAGCTCTGAAGCCTTTGCATTTGTTTGAAATTCCTCTTGGTTTATTGCCCTGAAATGCAGTCATTTACTCTATTTTTGTACTCTGCCGCGCTTTGAACTTCCCCAATGATCGGCCTGCTATCTGTTACAATCATCATCTGCGTCGCGGATGTCCAGCCAAAGCTTCAGCAGTGACGCACGAGACTCGCTGTTCAGACTTCACCCATATGTCCAGACAAGCAGGTCACTTTTCTTCCCTTTTTTTTCCCCTCGTCTTTGCTCGCTGTTCTTTTTGTCCGTTCATTACAACTGTGACTCGATTCTTAGCATCCCACCAGTCTGCTGTTTCCTTTCAAGCACGTTTGAGTCTCACAATTTGGT
>NW_027615705.1:0-36698 GCF_965212315.1 Lampetra planeri
CCTCGGCGTTTATACTTGTGTCTGTCTGCACTGAATCCCGCTGTGTTCAATTATCGGTTATCTGTGTTTTTCTAAGTTTGATGAACGTGGGTAGAGAGATGACATGGACTAAAAGCTGAATGTAAAATAGGACTATTAGCTGTTGGTAACTGGTAAATCTGCTCCTTCTGTTAACATGAAGACGAGCCACCTCGGGTCCAAACTTTGTCTTTTTAATGTAGCGTCTAATAAACCACTAATTATCAGCTGGGAGCCGCTCACAGCTTCTGTTAACAGACATGACCCTACACCAAAAAAAAGGGAAATAAGAGTTCATGTGAGGTGTGAGGGATCCATGAGGAGATTCAACTAGAACCAACCACCTTGAAAAATATCAGAGGTTTAACCGTTTCCCTGCACGAATTAGATGACAAAGTCAAGGTTGTCTTCAATTTGAGGAAAAAACTAGACTTTCTAGAATACCCTTCACCCCAAGGTTGTTTTTTTTTTTCTCTAGGAATAAACTTACAAAGAAAATGGAGAAAATTCTGAACAACTTTACAATTACTTTGACATGTTCCTCTTTTTTGCTCTTAAGATTGAAGAAAAATGTCCCTTTTTTTTTTCCTAAGAAGGTTCTGTCCTCTCCCCCCTGCAGCCCAGCAGCCCAGGTGATTACTACAGCTCAGTGGAGAGCGACATGAAGGTGGAGCTGACCGAGAAACTGTTTGCTCTGGACACAGAAAGCAACAACAGCCCTACAAACACTGAGGTGTGTGTGTGTGTGCACGTCTGTGTGCACGTGTGTGTGTGTGTTGTTAGTGCGTGTGAACGGACCCTGATAAAACATTTCCATTCTTTCAGAGCGACCTGAGTGACTTGGACCTGGAGACGCTGGCGCCTTACATCCCCATGGACGGGGAGGATTTCCAGCTGAATCCGATCATCCCTGAGTCAGAGCCCCTGGAAGGGCGACCCGTCGGGTCCATGGGGGGCGGCAGCAGCAGCATCCCCCACCAGAGCGCCCAGCAGAGCTTCAGCTCCGTCAGCAGCCTCTTCCAGCCCCTGTCCTCACTGCCGGGTGACCCCCAGCCACAAGCGGCGTTGTCCTGGGCTGCAGGAGAGAAGGGGGCCTCTGGTCAGGAGGCTCTGGAGGCAACATCAGGGTCCTACATGGTCTGGCACATGCAGAATCCCCCGTACCAAGCGCCTGCCAGCACCCCTCTGTCCTCCATGGGTGGCAGGCAGAATCTCCAGTGGCCCCCGGACCCTCTGTTAACCTACCAACAACAGCCAGGCGCCAACAAGGCGCAGCTGATGGACCGTTTGTCACGAGAGGAGCGTCCGTCCTGCCAGCAGAGCATGTCACATATGATGCAGAAACAGAGGTCAGAGAACGGCTGATGGAAGTTTAAACCTTTATGTCCTGACATCAGATTTAAACGTGTGTGTGTGTGTGTGTCCGCGTGCAGGTCCATCGACAATTTCATTCAAGCCTACAGAGACATGAGTCCCGCTCGAGTGGCCGCGGCCAACAGCATCAAGCGCTCCTTCGCCCACGTGGCGGTGAGTTCCTCACGTACATGTTCCTGGTGGATTCTGTCCCACGCTGACACACACATGCTGAATTACTGGAATATTTACAGTATTTGTGCTGCTTGCTGGGTCCAGAGTTAGGTCAAAAGAATTCAAATGAGATATTTCCGCCTGCTGCTGGTGTTTGGTGGCATCAAGTGTCCTGCTGACCCCACACGTAGATGGGGATATTATCGTTATGGGGCTGACGGGGCTAACCACTGCCCCACTGCGTCGCCCCTAGAACACCCCTAGATGATTATTTGTATTCAGCCATCAGCCAGCACCTTTCCAGTTATTAGTCAACACCATGCGCTGTGATGAGAAAGCCTTCAATGTGTGTTTTCATGTAGTAACATAAGAACGTGGTTTTGGTCTCCTAGGGTGAAGGTACGTCACCTGAGAGCGTATGGAAGAAGATGAGGAGCAACAGTTGTGCCGCCATGGATCGTTGCGTCAGTGCTGAGTCACTTGCCGGTATGTTCTCCGTGTGCGTTTAGTGTCCGAGGGTCATTTCTCTCTCTTCACACCTGTAAACTTCACTCATGTCTCGTCAGAACCAGGAATGACGAGGATGATGCCAGGCAGGCATGTCCTTAGGCCTCGACTCTCTGCAACAACACAGGAAGTCTCAGTATCCAGGAACCGGTAAAGGTGGGTAAAGGAAACACGCAGAGCGCTCAGCGGCCGCTCTGGGTTTGTGCCGGTGCTAAATCCCATTTGTTTGTTCCCTTCAGGTCTTGCTAGTCGTTTGCTGGGCCCGTCGTTTGAGCCCTCCTGTCTGCCGGAGTTGACCCGCTACGATTGTGAGGTCAACGTGCCCCTGCAGGGCAACCTGCACCTCCTCCAGGGCTGTGACCTGCTGAGAGCCCTGGACCAGGCCACCTAGAGGTCCACGCTCAAACCCTCTGCAGTAGACCCTGGACCTTCTTCCAGCCCTGTCACCAACTCACCTACAGAATGCTATCCTAGCCACATCCTGCCTTATTTAGAACCCACCCCCACCCCTTAGTCGTAGTCATGCACCTCAGCAAGGTGGGATCAGGGTTAATCCACTTGAACTCTTTTTTTTTTTTTTTTTTCCCCCTGAGAGGCCAAGTCCTCCTGCAGTGAATCAGCCGCAGTCACCAACCGTTTGTGTCACATCGTGGTAAGAAAGAGTCTCCACACCGGTCGCCAGGAGCCGGTGTGAACCTCAGTTATTTGGTGTGAACAAGGGAGTCGTGGTTGCGGGGTTCAAACACTCAAACTGCCTTTACAGCCCAGACATGTCCAGCCAAAACGGCACCGACCAGCTGTTGGCTGCTGCTGAGCGCTCCAGCTGCACAGTGGCGGCGTTGTCATGAGGCCTTTTGTTCAACGACCTACCCACTACCGCTGTTTCAAGTTTCAGAACCAGTGTGTTTGGAGGAGAAAAAAAAACAGTCTTATTTATTCTGCTTGCTGATGAGTGGGTAGCGATAAGATACACTTTCTGTCCACGGCAAGAAGGATCACTACAATAATAGATAAATCACAAAAAAGAAGTCAGTGTGGGGGACGATGCAGCCGGCATCAGTTTGGGAACGTGGACATACACTGAAATGAAACATACACTGTTTGTGTGTCAGTTTGTTCTTAAAATCCATTTCAGGCACATCCCAGGTGAGCAGCAGTTTGTCAGTGGGGATCCCAGCATCCTCACATTCCTACGATGGATTTCACCTAGTTATTGTTTTCTCTCGGATGGTTTTATTTCATCCTTTATGCAGTTGTTTTCATTAACATAATTTCTTTCCATCGGAGGCATTTGACCAATCTGAAATTTGCTGGTTTAAACCCGGACCTCATCCCAGACGCTTCTTCAGTTCCGACCGACTCGTGGGGAGTTTCAGAAATGTTCCTGTGATATTTGGGGGGTTGTTTGAGTCTGAATTGTTGAAACCAGGAGCTGCATGAGATGCATCAAATACCAAATACTTGTAACAGCTTCACTGTAACAGATCAGTTTTTAACATCTGCATGTTTTCAGTGATGGTAATTCTATAAGAAGTTCTTCTGTTATCTGATGGAGACCTTGTAGTTTTTTATCCAATCTCTGCGCAGCATTTAATCTATATCAATGGGACACTGTATCAGTTCATAGTATTTTTGTGTCTCGCACAGACACTAATAAACATATATTGCAGTACATGTATTCTACTCTTAAGTTAATTATTCTAAAGTTTTGCTTTGTATGTGACAACAGGGTTTATGTTAATAGAGCAATTATTTCATAAGGTTAATGCTTCTTGCCTGTTTTATTCGCTCAGTCAATAGTTTAAACGCACCTTTATTTACATGTGATGAAATTGTCACACACTTTCAGCAACACAGGACTCCAGAAAAAAATACTACTACTCTTTTCTTTTTTAGTGTTTAAATGTATTATTTGAGAATACCTATTGTTGATACTTAAATGTTTCAAAATATCTAATTTTTTGTGATAATTTTTTTCTTAGAATTCCCGGATTCCCCACCACCTCTGTAAGAATAAACCAACAGACTTGTCAATATGATTAAATCTGTTAATAATTATTTGATAAAATCAAAACAAAGATGTTTTAAACCGGTTGACTGTGACTGGATGATTAGAAATACACCCACAAAGTTTGTCATGAATAAAAACTAAAAGTCTCTGACACCCTGTTGTATTAAAGATAACACACAAACACACCAACAACAACACAACAACCCTCATTTTAAACTTTTTCATGTTGCTGAGTAGAACCGGAGTCTGCCACGTCCCCAGTACAACCCTTGAATGGTCCTTCTGCTATGTTAACGTCCTGTCCACGGGATAAATGGTAATTCATGAGAAAAAATGTTTGTGTTCAGCCCGTGTTCCAATTTTGTGTGTTTTTCTGTTGTTGCTGACAGATTTGTCTACGTTTCTGACAACCTCCTAAAAAGGATCCCAACAGAGATTGACCTTTCAGTTTGTTAGCAGCTTTCACACGTACTGATACACATCAACCTAATAACATGACCTCTGCCATCATGGCCGTGTGTGGTTCCATCACACCAAATGCCTGTATGAAAGTCCATGCCTGGGAGGCATTATGACAAAGCATGGACGAGTTTTACTTGGTGTGTGTTATAGTGGCTCTCGACGTAGCGTCCGTCTCTGTGGGGATCGTCCGTGGTCGTCAGACTTGTAGGAACATGCAAACGGGATCATGCTGGGGATGTGAATGGCAGGTCGGACCTTTCAGAGCCAGAATTAGGACGTTTTAGCTGCTCGAATGCCACTTTGGTTTGACGCTGGAGAGAGGTGAAGCTGTTGAACCTCTGCTGGATCAAGTAGGACACTACAGACAAGAGATGGAAAGTTGGTGCCTCAGTACGATATTAGTACAAGAAGGACTACGATTAGGGTCGTTAGGGTCAACTACCACAAACGTCGATGTCAGTAACACATTTTTTCTTTTTTTCTCTCCAGTACTTTGTAAAATCATTTTTCAAGTAGTTGTCTCCTGGTGACCACTTTTGCTTGTGAATTCTAGCGTGTTGTACACATATACGTTACATATTTAAAGGTAGCTTTCATGTCTAAGATGGTGTTTTGTCGTGTTTCATGTGTCCTGGTACTTGGTCCCTGTAGATGTGGATGGATCAGATCCTTTGCCGTTCCGTCTCCTCCCGTGCTCCTTCTATATGCGCGTCAGCTTTGTTGGCTGGCCACTATTGATTTTGTTTTTGCATTCAGGAGATTTCGATGAAGAGAAAGAAAAAAGTTCAAACAGGAAAAGAAATTTTAAGAAGAATCCGTTTTCTAAGTTTCAAACATGTAGCATTTTTGTAAAGGAGGTGATTCTGCTTTGTAATGAATCACATCGTTCTCCAGTTGCTTAGAATGTACAAAGCCATGATGCTTCATGGACCACGTATGTGCCATTTGCAGAGCTTTTTTTTAAATCTCTTGGATCCACTAACACTGTATTTAGATTTTCTTTGCTTTGCATGATGCTGACATTCTCTTTAATGGTCAATAATAATGTGCCTTAACATGAGGAATTTCTCCCCTTCAAGTGCACAGTTTGCTCCCCGCAACCTTTAGAAAATTCCTCAAACTTTACCTGAACTGAAAATGGTCATTTGACTGTCCTTTCAATTAGAACGTCTGCTGGTCTTTTGTCCTAAGTTCTCTCCGATAACATATTTACCCCTTCCAAGCTACTCAGATCTCGGATGCCTTTAATCAGCTCCTAACATTCCATTTAGGAACGTAGCCCCACCCCATGAATCCCCTGGTGATGACGAGGGTATTTAACGGAAATGGGTTCCAAAGCTGCATGTGGTCTAGATTTGGTTGTATTGAAAATATACCTCTGGAGGAGTTCACTAGGCTGTGAACTGTGGTTTACTGTTTTTTGTTTTTTTTTAAGAAATGTTAAGATGACGCTTAGAGCAGTGAAACCAAATGGTCACCTGAAGAGAGAAAAGTGCTGTTGCATTGAGTGCCTGGTGCAGAGAGATGCATGCTGCGCAGCCTGCCCACTGACGCACATCTCTCTCAACACTCAACACGACCTCCATCTTCTCCTTTTCCCCCTTTTTGGTGACACAGCAACAGCCGACAGGCTTTACATTATTTGCATATTTGACATATTTGGTCTGTAAACTAGAACAGAGAGAAGTTAAATTAAGACAAACTCCACCTCAGGTGGATCTTCTTCATCTTCTTCTTCTTTTTTTTTTTAGCAAATGAAGAGGTTTTAGGTAAACTGTGTCCATGTATGTGAAAGAGTTGGCTTTATGGAAGTTGATTTTAAATAAATAGAATTCTAGCAGGAGCTGGCAACTGTTCTACTGATGTTTAAAGTTGGAAATCGGTACGAACGTGTTTGAGTTATCTCTTGCTTATGTGACCATTATGTGACATAATTCTTCCAATTCCAATGACCAATATAGGTTATGATTCTTTGATTTGGACTAAATAATAATCACAATATTTTGATAAAAGCAAACGCTAGTGGAATAGATGCTAACCTCCAAACATCTTGTCTGTTGTTTAACCGTCGAGGGTTCATCACCAGTACTCGTGCTCAACAAACTGTGCAACCTGAAGGCCCCTCCGCCCCCAACCAGCAAATCCACATCATTTATTCCACGTCTGAAGAGAATATCAGCATTTTGTCTTGCATCTTGTGTAACAGGGTTTTTGTTTTTCTTTCTGGGATCCATGTTCAGCCTCTCGTGTTATGTTTGGTCAGTGTCATAAACTACAGTTATACTAGCTGATTCTGCATTTTTATATGCTGAAAATCCTTATGATCGTATTGTTGTTATTATCATATAATCAATGTTATTACTAAATGGGGACTTTAACCCTATCAGAAGTTTGTGTTTCTGCACTGATATCCTATTAAAGCATATTGATCTTACTCTCCCTCTGTGACTCTGTGTGTGTGTGTGTGTGTGTGTGTGTGTGTGTGTTATATGTACACATATCGTAATCAAATGATTCACACTAAATTTTTGACGCTGTTTGCAAATCTGAATTAATGTGTAATTTTGCAAACACTTTTTATTGCACATTCACCCCCCCCCCAAAAAAAACAAAAAACTGTGCACGACGTCAGTTTACATGACATAACTACAAGCACCGGAGGAAATGAAATGTGTGACACCCGCCCAGAGCTCTGAAGAGGTCGTTGTACCTAGAAAACTATTTGACAACGGAGAAACAGTATGATTACGTTACTACAGTGAGTTACAGTGAGCAGTACCGCAGCTGTGTCACACTGTGAGCTGACCAAGGCCTTTCACATGTCAGTCCTCTCAAATGTCACTCCTTGGGGACCCCGGCATGTCTCAAGACATTTGTCCAAAACGCTGATCCGGGGACATTGTGTTTATGTTCTGATCCAATCCCAAGACACTGAGACGCTTCAGCTGGGCTGACCTCCTGATTGCAGCTCAAGTCCCCCAGCAAACAAACATCAAGTTTCCATGTAAGAGTTTTGAGCATTGATGTTTGGATTGTAACCTACGAGGTGTATCATGTACATTCTAACACTGTCTGTGTCCTGTAGGTTGGAAAAACATGGTGGGGGTCCCATTCAGTCACATCAGATGGAAAATGTCCTGATGACATGAATTCTCCAAAAGGTCTCTCTAAGATTGGTTAAACATTGACAAGTAACATCTTCTTCAAAAACCCATACTAGTGTGTAATAAGTACATGTGACGTCTGTAACATACCAACATACAAACGTTTTGTCCATTTTAAGTAGCCGGTCTAATCCAACGTGCGTGACTCAAGAGGAATCAGACCACATTGGCAGCGCTGCGATAAAACAGCACAATGATATCTTACGTCACAGTCCAACTGGCAAATGAACAGTCCTGTGTCGTATTTTGGCTTTGTCTTTGTGTGGGAACTTGGTCGGAAACACAATGTTTGGTGAAATTGCAATCCTCCAGCCCAGAATTGTGTTTTCAGCAATTGTTCTGATCTGGGAAGCGCTGAGACAAAAGCGCTTATGCAATGATCGCTCAGTCGTCCTCATGCTTTGACTCCTTCACAGAACAGCCTGGCTCGATGAGGAAAATATCCAACAGTGAGCCTTTTGATGGGAAAATGTGCAGAGGAGTGCAACAATTTTCCACCATCAGTAAACAGAATCAAACTAAATATGGACCTTCTTCACAAATATAAAACCAAGTCTTTTCAGGGCAATAACTGGTTCGAATGTCCCCAGTTATGTAAGTGAAGGACAGACGCACAAGATGACACAGACATCACTCTAATTTATTTACACACGGTGATGTTCTATTGGTCTAATTTGTCCACAGGTGTGAGTGTGTCTGTCTTTGGAGACGGACTCCAGCGCTGGGTGCGTTCTGAATACATCTATCTGCCTCCTCTGACCTCTGGGTGACCTTCAGATCACTTCCTGTGAGGAGGAACGCACACAGACAGAGGGCAGAGATGGTGTTTGAGTGAAAAGCCACAAACAAAGTCGTCTGTTTGGCTTCCGGTGGGTTTAAAAACAAACAAAAAAAAAAAACAGCTTTCTCATGAGAATGTTTGTCTGCTGCTAGGAACACTGTGTGTGTGTGTGTGTGTGTGTGTGTGTGTGTGTGTGTGTGTGTGTGTGTTGCGTCAGTCAATTTTATGAATATTGAGAGTTTGTGGTGCCTCTGAAAAGCTCATAAACTAATTTCACTGACAGTCAACAGGACAAATTCAGCAGGAAATGATATGAACCGTAACACGTAACTTGGTCGTTGGTTAAAATGTGAGCTAGCAGGCGAAAAAAATTAGAGCTCTCACTCTCTCCCTACACACACACGTTGTGTCCATCAGCGACATGATTTCTATGTAAGAGAACAAGATGCACGGCAAAATGTTAATTCAGACATCAAACATGAGAGTGCAGTTTTTCAGTTCATCCATAAAACGTGTGGGGTTTACAGACGCTCCCCGTGTCTGTGTGCGTTTTCTCCGGTTCTCCGGCTTCCTCCCACCTCCAAAAATGCAAAGGTGAATGAGCTGCTATAAACTGCCCGTAGGTATGAATGTGAGTGTGAACGGTTTTTCATGTGGCGCTACTGAGCTGGTGACTTGTCCAGGTTGTACATCTGACATTCACCCTTTGACAGCGGGGGGCGGCTCCAGCTCGACTGTGACCTCTGACCGGAGCTAGCAGGAGAAGATGGATGAATGAATGAATGAATGAATGAATGAATTGGAGCAAAGCAAAACCTATTCATTGGTAAAAATTAATTCTAATAGTATTTTTTTCTTTCATCATCATTTTTTTTTAATTATAATACAGACACATTTTCATGTTTTTAAACTGTGTGCATGAAGAGTAACTAAGATCTCTGTGTGCAGCTGGTTTTGTTCTGCACTGGTCTTTTTTAGTCATTATGGGAGGCTGCAGCTCCACCTGCTGGACAAAAGCAGACAGTGCATGGATTCATGTTGCTATGACGTAAGTGAAATATACTGCATATACAGTATGTAAACCCCTGCATGTTGGCACCGCTGTGACTTCAACTGAGTTGTACTTCTAAAAAAAAAAGAAAGAAAAACAGCTGACCAGCTGCTGTCACTGAATATCTGTGGTTTGTGAATAAAGACTGCATTTTTTTCTACAATTTAACAACTAAACAACTGTTTTTGTAAAAAAACAAAAAAAACTCTTGCTCCTTTTAATAAAAACCTGATATGTAAATGTCAAATAAGAATAGAAGCAGATGATCGGTGACCCTGTTTTCAGTTGCAAGTCGAAGAATGTGGGGTTTAGATCACAAAACTGTTGTCAACAAAACTGTTGATGGATTTACTGATGACTCAGCAGTGAATCTCTGGGTTATTCTCTGCACCCTTGTGCATCTGCAGACAGATACCTTGAAAAATGCAGGTCTTTGCTTAATAAGTAACTGTTTGCAATATTTAACAACCTTTTGTCCAAAGGTCATTCACATGAGGACAATCAGATCAGTCTTGCTCCGACACTTCAGCAGTCCTGTCATTACTTGTCTTACGCAGGTGAGGAATGTTTGTTTTTCTTCTCATCCTAACTTGATGTGTCCTTGTCACCCTGAGGCCTGACTTTGTTTTCAGAAGGATGAAGTTTGAGACTATCCTGGAGGAAATTGATGGCTTTGGACTTTTCCAAATCATCATGATCGTCCTGCTCTGCTCCCCTCGAATAGTTCTGCCCTGTCACTTTTTACTGAACAATTTCATTGCCGCCATCCCGCCGCACCGCTGTGACATCAGCTCGCTGGAGGACGATGCCGGACGCTTCAGGAACTTGACTCTGTCGCAGAAACTGTCCGTCAGCATCCCCGTGAGAGGAGATGGAGCCCTGCAGTCCTGTGAGATGTTTGCAGAACCTCAGTTTCAGCTCCTGTCCAACATCTCAGACAGCGCCGAGCTGCCAACAGTCCATTGTCGGAGTGGATGGGTGTTTTACAACTCCAGCTTCAGCTCCACCTTGGCAACAGAGGTACCAACACTCTTACTGAAGTACTATAATGTGGACAGCAGGTCGCCTGGTCACTGCACACATGCTCTGTGCTGTTGAGGGGAGTAACGTGATCTGACAACGACCTTCACCCACAGTCCTTGAAAACAGCTGGCTCCAGCATGACCTGCCCATCTTAGCAGGAGCAAACGGAAGATGATGAACGAAGAAGGTTATAAATGTGACCTGTACCAAACCCAGGAGGTTCAATGGCTGCTTTGACAGCTGACCTCAGGTCCTAGTGAGTGCAGACCACCACCAACAAAATATACGATTCTAAACCGATGTGCCCCCAAAATTGTAAATGTTCTTTCACCTACTTTGTGGACGTTAATATGATTCTTCAGGTCACTCCTGGCAGAGTGTCTGTGAGCATCTTTTCAGTCAGTGTTTGCTTTCACATAGAAAGATTAACTGCACATTGTTGAACATTCACTGCAAAAACCTTTCACACAGGACCTGTTGTTAATGCTAAATCTGTGCACGGCATCCCACGATCTTCTGTTCCAGTGGGACCTCGTCTGTGACCAAAAACACCTGAATAAAACCACCAGCACCATCTTCTTCATGGGAGTGATGATCGGCGCCATCGCGTTTGGGTTTTTGGTGTGATAAGTATGTGTGTAACGTGTTATTTAATGGTTGAGTCAGCTCCCTTACAGTCTACATTGTTCTTCCAGTGTGTCTTTTTTGGTCTGTTTTCTAGGTATGGGAGGAAGACCTGTCTTCTGGCCTCCTACATCCTTTCGATCGTGTTCGCCTTTTCCAGCACATTTGCCAACTCCTACATCATGTTTGCAGTGCTGAGATTTCTCACCGGCTTTGGGCTGACAGGAATCAGCATCATCTCCATAGTTCTCAGTGAGCAGTGGGGAAGCCGTTGGCGCCGTGGGCTGATAAAGATTTTAAAGAGGAATTGGACCCAACTGTTGTCATATGTGCTCTAATTCCTCTTTGTTGGCCTGCAGCCATTGAGTGGGTTGACACAGATCACAGGTCGCTGATCGGTGTGATCGGCAGCCTGGTGTGGTCGGTGGGAAACATGCTGCTGGCTGCGCTCGCCTTCCTTTTCAATGACTGGCGGCCGCTCATCATGGTTGTCACAGCCCCCTGGGTTTTGCCATTTTGACCTGGTGGTACGTTATTTCCCTGTATGTCTTGATTTCGCGTACCAGGATGGCCGTTTTGTCCTCTGCAGACATGTTCTCGTATATTCTTCCTTCATTTCATGTGATGAACGTTCGTTGAGTATGAATGTTTCTTCTTTTATCTTTCAGGTGGATTCCTGAATCTGCCCGGTGGCTTTTAGCCAAAGGTAAAGTGGAAAAGGCCCAGTTTTACCTCGACAGATGTTCGCAGGTCAACAAGAAACAAAAACTATCATCCGACCTGAAATACGAGGTAAATGAATGAGAATGTTCTGTCCACCCCTCACGTTTCTTTTTTTCGTCGATGGTCCACAGACACACATCCACAGCTCACTGTTTACACACTATAAAACTGTCGACCAAGAGCCCCTTCACAAAACCACGCCAACAGTTTACATCCATCAGAATTTCTATTATTATTTCCATCAGACTTCAGACTGAGAATGTGCAAAGTCTGTCATTCCTACTTTCATTGTGTTGTTCTTTTAGACATGAAATGTAGAGACTATATACAGACAACCTGATAAACAGGCTTGTCCGGACATCTTTGGGGGTGGGTGTGGGTGTGCGTGTGTGAGATGTAACTTTTTTCTCTCGCCTCTGGGGAGCATTAGAACTTTTTTCAAAGCCCCAAAGTTATCTTAAAGTGATGAACTTGCTCACTTACTAACATTTCAATCTCTCTACGTCTCCACAGACATTATCCAACATTCAACTCTGGGAAAAGCAGGACAAGAACACCTACCTCCAACTAGTTCAGACCCCAAAGATGAGACAGCTAACGCTGCTGATGGGGATTGTGTGGTGGGTTCCTGCAAAGCTTCAAATTACAACCGAGTGTGCGGTTGACACCAAACAAACATGTCACACCTGACAGTGGTTGTCTAGAGCTGATTAACCAATTCCAATAGAAACACTTCAGTTGACTAACATGGATGTTATCATTATCTATGACGGACTTGTAAACTGGCACGCACAGCAAATATCATGTTACAGACATAGTGGACGTCACCGTGTGCAACGTGACACAGCTCAACATTTGGGGTTCTGTGTCTCGCTCGAGGACAAACACTGACGTTTTATTAGCTGTTAATGTCTCATCAGTGAATCAAGGTTACAAGTAGCCCTGGACCACCTCCACAGACATACCAGATGCACTCCCGTTCTAATGTCCTGGGACAACTGAGATCCTCATTTTGCTGCCAGTAAATTTCAAACACTCATTAGCAAGGCTGAATTATGCACTTGGCCGGGCGGGGGGGGGGGTCTTAAAGTAATCAGTACCCTGAGTCTTAAAAGTAATTTATAGTCCAGAGCCCTAAGCAAGGTCCCGACACAGCATAAAGTAAGCACCAGGGCCCCCCAAACACCAGGTGAGCTGACCCCCCTATGGACGCAGCTCAGCACGGAGAAGGTGGATCTGATCTTTAGTGTCTGCTCGTCATTTGACGTGTTCTTTGTGTTCTGTAGGTACGGCGTTTGCCTCAACTTATTACGGAATCAGCCTAAACATCACTGGATTCGGTCTGAACGTGTATCTCACACACTTCATCTATGCTGCAATTGAGGTTCCTGCTAAACTGATGATCTATTATTTCCTCAACGTCATCGGACGGAGGAGGTGCCAAGCGGGGACCCTGTTGCTAACAGGAACCTGCATCGTCATCAACATCTTCATTCCAAAAGGTTTCAGATTATGACACTTATGATTTCTGTTTACACATTTGTATACGTTTTTCTGTTTTCGGTTTAATGGTTAGCGGGTTCAAATACACGTTTTGTTTGGGTTGATTGGATTCACACTGATGTTGCAAAAAAAGTGCATTATCACTGACAGCAACAATTAATAATGACAGCAGCACATGAGGCCTTAAATATGTGTGTTTGTTGTAGATCTGTGGCAAGTTCGTGCAGTTGTCGCCATTCTTGGAAAAGGCTTTTCAGAAGCCTCCTTCACCACTGTCTTCCTACACGACTGAGCTCTACCCCACAACTATCAGGTTAGTTTCAGTCGGCCCAGTTGATAGCCATCACTGACACAGCAGAGTCAGCTGGACACTGTGATGTCACTCCTCTCTTCAGACAGACCTCTGTGTTCAGTGAATGCACCAATAAACTAGGACTAATTATTTGGCAGACGACCTGACTGAGTGATAAGAAGGAGAAGTGATGTCATGATTGTGGGCGGAATGTACACATATAACATAGGACCTGATGTTCCTGCAGAATATATGACATATCAATGATGACATCACAACATCAGATACACATCTAATATACTTTTGAAGTCTTATCTTCTATCTAAACCACATGTTCATTCAATGGAGCCCCAGATTTCAGACTTCATCTATTCTGTGTCACCAGACAGAAAGGTATGGGTTTACACCTCCTTCATAAGTCGTCTGGGAGTTGCCATCGCGCCGCTGATCCTGCTGCTGGAGGATGTGTGGACCCTTCTTCCTCAGATCATCATCTCCATGGTGGCTATCACGTCTGGCCTGACATCTCTGCTGCTTCCTGAAACACTGAACGAGAAGCTACCAGAGACCATCAGTGACGTCGAAAAGCCACGGTTAGTGATGTCATGTTCCACACACAAAGTAAAAACGATTATGAATGTACGGGAGGTTTCCGTTTGAACTGATGTTTCTTTCCACGATGAATTCATGAGAATCACAATAAACAACAAAAATACTGAAGAGGTGGAACATCAAAGTCATTGTCATACGACTTTCATTTCAGAAGAAACCCCGTCTCTCCTCACACCGTCGAGTCCTCGGCTGTTTTCCTGGAAACAAATAACTCAGCCGGTGCTAAACTACAAGGAGGCAACGAAGAAAACCACAACGTTTATCAGTCTGTCAGTCAAATCTGAGGTGTCTGTCACATCAGGGTCTCCCATGGTGCTGTTGGCATGGTAACGTGTTCAACTGCAGCCCTCAACATACTGCATAAATACTGTAGTTACTGGTCATACTTCAATAACTTTCACTAAACCATGTTCAGAAGGAACCACGGTGTGTTGGATCCGATCTCCTATTACCCTATTTACCCTTCTTACTTTGTGTGAGTGGATCCTGCGTGTTCTTTAAATGAAGCGATAGGAGAAGCTATTTGGGCATAAATCAGTTTTAATCCATCAGTCAAAATGTAGTAAACAGAGCTCTGGGCCTGATCTTCGAGTCCCTGACCAACAACAAAGCGTGTCAGTTCGCGAAGTCTGACTGACTAGATTTCCCTGACCCAGTGTGTTATAATACAAAGTTAGAATTATGCAGATGGATGTGTCTTCTTCTCATTGGCTGTTCTTCATGGTGTTAATGATCCTCTCCGGATGTATCCTCTGCTGATTGGTCGTCGCCATCTGACTCCTCATGCGATGCAGGTCCTCCTTGTGAAAGCTGTAACTTAGAGTTTTATTGTATTTACTCTAGACACTTCAATGACTCTCTGATATCTCTGTCCGCCGTTAACAGAGTTGTTGTTTACTTCATTCCTTCTTTCCTCAAAGTTATCTGTTGGGGTCAATCCTAATGGTCAACAGACCTAGATGCAACGTTCTTAACTGCATTCCTCCATGTAGAAGTGTTCTCCAGATGATGTTAATTTTAACTGAGAACACAGTATTCCGTTGACCTATGCTGGCTTTTAATGATTTGAATAAGGTAATGACTATATATTTACTGTTACCATTTTAATCGCTAATTCTTTGTGTAGTAATAATGAATTATTATTATTGTTATTTGTTTGTAATGATGATACTGAATGAAATATCCTACAGGTGTGAAGTTTGTATTTTGTCGCAGGCCCAACAGCACATATCTAACATGTAAGACAGGATTGTATGTCATTGGTCATGTATCGTTTTACACATCAAAGCAGGCTTTGAAGTAAAAGTACACATAAAATGCGGCCCTGACTTCTACGGTCTGTGGCTGCCAGGTGGAAACCTAGACGCTCCTGACGGGTGCACGATAATTTCTTTCCCTCAAAGAAGTCTCTGTTAAAATAATCGATCCTACATTTCCCATTGGGCAAGACTGTCCTCAGAGTTTCACAAGCGCACGGAACACGCAAATGCAGCACAAAATAACTGGGATGAACAATTCCGTCGCTTCAGAAATGAAAAATAAGCAGCTAACCTGAAAACAAAGAGAACGGTCTATGTACGCAATGTTAGTCGTCGCTTCACAAGCTCTCTTACAAATGACAAGAGGTCCCGAGGACAGCGGACTGATGGAGGGGAGTCTCAAGGATTGGAAGATGAGAATCAAGGTAAGCCCGACATGACCGCCATTGTTGCGTCTCATCGATCCATAGCTACAGTCGTGACTGAGGTTCACATGAAATGCTCTACGTGGTTTTGCAGCTGTGAATGACACCAGGGTTTCTTTCTTTGAGCCCCGTGTAGGTGGATGTGTGTGTTGTCCAACTCGGTGTGCAGGCTGATTGGGTGTAGGGTGTATTTTTTTTTTAATTTTTGTAGGTCACCTGGGTTTTCCAAATGGACTTGGTATCCTGACTGAAGTCTTCTGTTGACTCCATTGGATACTGTGCCTTGGTCAAGTCCATATACAGTATTTAGACTGGCACGAATCCCAGTCAACACTTTCTTGCACCTCGTAGTTGAGCGTGAGTTTGTAGCAGCAGCAGCAGTTCAACTCCATTACTGCTCCACACAAACCATTGTGATTTACTGACACAAGCCACTGTCATCATATTCTGTTTCAATACAATTCCAAGGAAGACGGGGGGCGAGATATTGTCTTGGTACGTGTGGACGTGGCCTTAAAAGCTTGTGTCGGAGTATATTAAAAGCTTGTATCAGAGCACTGATGTCAGAAGGCCATCACTAGTCACAACATACATCACTGACACAAACCTTGATATGTGCTTCACAAAAATCGTGAATCCTGAAGTACTCAAGCCTTGACACAGAAGGGTGTTTCCCCTTAGTTTCCCTCAAAATATGATAATTTTGAGTCTCTGGTCCTAGATTTCTCACCTGGCAACACTGCGGTCTGAAGAATTTGTTTATTGTGATGCTAATTATCATCAAATTACACACACACACACACACACACACACGCACAGTCCAACATTCATATCAATCATATATATTTATATTTATAAGGTTTTACAGGTCAGACTCAGTGGTTTTATAATGGCAAGCACAGCGGCCACCTGATTGTCAAGGTCACCTCTCGGTTGCCAGTGACATCGATGCAGTCGGGGGACAGTTGCCGGGCCCGCAGAACGGCCATGCGCTGGCTCATTTCTGTGCTCAGCTGTTGCGATTAGCACCAAGTGTGACGCTGTTTGTCGATGGAGGCAGAAGGTTGTCCTGAAAAAAAAAATCCATCTGATGTCAAAAGCGACATCAGGTCATTGCGACACCAAAATATCCGACCCCTTGCATGTTGTGTACAAATGACATCACGTGTTTAGAAAAAGAACACACACACACACACACACACACACACCACACACACACACACACACAGCATACAGCATAATTAGTCACTCTACAAAGTCCCATTTGCTGGTTGTTGACCTCAAGGATGAATGAATCAATACAATTGTGTTGGTTTTACAAAACGAGACTGACCAAACGTCCCGGAAACACTTGTCACACTTGTCATCTGTCCATTACCTCTCATTTCAGCAACACGCGAAATAAAAGCAGGACAACACGTAAACTGTAATATCATAAATAGTAGGTGTGAGAATTAACAATTTGGTGGATGGGATGACAACGAGCAATACTTGCCTCCTGAAAATGAACCCTTATGGGACTACTAATAGGTTTCTTTGTTTAAAACAGAATAAAAATCATTATTTTACTATCAGACACCAAAGCTACGACAAGCAACAGTATAAAAGAAGTAGGACTGGATTTGTTTGCGCAGCAGGAATTTCCAGAAGGACATGCTGGATCTGTTTTAAGGTACATTATGTACAGACAATATGACAGCGCAGAACACAGAAGAATCTGTGTTTCCTTGTCAGAAGCCATGGGTCATCAGCATATAAAGGCGCGACTGAAGGAAAGGAAAGGGACGCTGGCTTCAGGGAAGGAGGTTCAGGGCTGTGACGTTTCTACCCAAGAGCCATGTCCTCCTTCCCAGCACTCTCAGCCAAGTGACACACACATACACACACACACACACAAACACACAAAACATATTGCACAGCAGCACCCAGTCCCTTTTCTAGCAATATTCAATATTGTAACAGGTATATATATATTCTCTTGTAAAATGTAGCCGCCATGTTTTTTTTTAGTTTTATTTGTACGGTTCTCAGGGATTGTCATCGTTCGCTACAAGCGGCAGCCAGGTTCTGCATAATTTTCCACTCACTTCTCCGTTAAAAAACAAAGACTTACTGGACGGTTGAATTCGCCGCTCAATGTCCAGCTTTTCTTGAAAATTCCATCTTGAAAAATGGCTTGTGAGGTGACAAAACAGCTATTAAATCCACTGTGCTAGTTGCTATGCTATGCTACGCTAACTGCTTCCACACGCTACGACTATCCGATCAAACGGTGTGAATATGATGACGTTACCGTACTCCTGGTAGATGGTTAGGCAATGAAAAGTGCTTTATAAATGAAGATTGATTGACTGAGTGATTGACTGGTCTTAGTGTCCAGAACTCACAATCTGATTGGTTATGTACCATACATGTTCTTATGTACCAGCAGAGAAAGTTGAGGAACCACTGGGTGAAAGCAACAGTTGGATCGACACTTATTTTCTGCTACAGGGGCTGTAGAACTGATTGTGAAGGCCTCCAGGGACATTTCTTTGACCAGCAACAACTGATGGGTGAAATGTGATTGGATAAGTGCATTTAGTTGAAAATACACCTTTGGAAGCAACACAACTAGAGGAAAAGCTATGGTAGGAAAGGAACAGACCGTTAGGAATTATTTGATACGTATTCATGGAAACTGTAATGAAAATAAGTCAGATATTCAGATGTTTTTTTGGCTGGCAGAGAAAAGGCCTTGGGGGCTGCAGTCAAGAGAGGAAAACACTGAGTCAAAGGGAGCAGTAAAGATAAAAGTATTTGCATTTCTAGTACTTCAGACATAAAGACACTGAGGGTTTTGACAGAACTTTAGTCACATATCAGTCTTCGCACACGTTTGGGGCTCATCTGGGGACACTTCAGTGACAGACAATACTGCTGTGGCCCAAATCTGATGAGGAAGGCTTGAGGGAGGTTCTGTTGTCAGCGGCGCTCGGGACAAACATTCGCTGCTATCTGGACTCCGACAGCCCCTCTGACCCTGAAAAGGCCTGACCTATAATATCTGTCTCCTCTTTAGCCTGGTGATTATCAACCATAAAGTATGTGAGCTTTGGTCACGTTGGTGTTCAAAAGAATGAAGACAGCAATGGATTATCTTCACACGGCGTTACTAATCATGAATGAGGCTTACATACGTGGATATCATGTGTATTTTCCATTGCTCCTCTCAGGATAGTAAACCGAATATCTTTGAAAACAAGACGAGAAGGGGCTGTGACTCAGTAAGGTCCTCCAGTGTGCGGACAGTTCCTATCCTGTCACCCTTGTCCTAAGGTTGCGCCATGAGTGCGGGAACGAAGTGAATGTGAGTGTAAACTGGTGATTAAAGCAATCGTGTGAGGCACTTTAAGTGACACGAAGGTCATTTTCAAGCCGTTGATTTACAATTCGGAAGGGTTGTCTTGGTGTGAGTTTAGTGATGGGGAAACACAGATCGGGTCGCTATGACTCACAGAGAGGCAAAGCTCATGACCCGTGCATGTCATGAATGCTATGGAAACAGAGTGCCACTTGTGGCATCCATCGAGTGGGTTGTGCAATATATGCTCCAGAAATCGGAAACAGCTGTCTTGGTGTTCATCCTCTGTCTGGGAGGGGAGGAGCCCTCTGTCTTGCTGTCTCCACAATTTGCCGTCAACGTGGTTCCTCTTTTCTATTTGCTGCTGTCAGAATACCTTCCTCTGCGTCGTCTTCTGAGGATTTTAAATCTCCCGGTGATCAGTGTCACTCGTGCCACGCCCATAAACTGTCACATGTTTTTGCTCCTGCTTTAATTAGAAGAGGTTAAATGGGGGTGGGGGGGGGGGGTTCCTCTTTTGTTCTTACCTCTTCTGCTTTCAGAGGAGGAACAACGAAACACCATTACCTTAAACACAGAATGATGAGGTGGAACATAAAAAAGTCATCTGATGAATGTTTTTCCTTGGATTTATCCCACGCCCGGTTTCTGTATCCACTGGACACCATCTAAAATCCAACAATAATATTTCCGTGACTGCCCTCATACAGGGGAGATAAATAGCATGACCATCTGTGGTAATTCGTCCTGGCAGATCCTCCAACAGCGTGTACAAACAGATTAAAGGATCATCCTTCTACTTCATTGTTCACTTGCGGAGCTGCGAGGTGTAATGTACATTAGAACCTCTCTGCTCTAATCTGCCAGTCTGGACAAACGCTGTATTCAGGTCCTGACCCAGGAGGACCAGCAGGATGCTCTCATGGACAAGGCTATTGTTTCTGTGGACCACCTTGGGAATGCTGGGAAACAGTATCACACTGGTGGTGTACCTTTCACATGAACCTGAAGATATCTGACTTATCCACAGTGAAGGGACGTTTAAGGGCAGAGTGACAATAGTACGTTCATTTATGAGAATTTCCTACGACATGGAGCACAAGCACACGCTTCCACTGAAGCAAAATGTAAAGATTCTCCTTTCAGTCGTCCACACGTGACTTTATGTCATCTGTGTTGAATATAGTGCACATTCCATTGAGGGCAGATAATCCAGATTGTCGTTACTCTTTACATAACAGTATTTTATGTATTGTCAGACAGCACTGAGGTGGAAGTTGCACGCGTGCACACACACACACACACACACACACACACACACACACACACACACACACACACACACATCCTCTTACACACTCTGGAACATGTAATTGGCATTAGATTAAAGCCTGTGTATCCGAGCTGGTGCTCATGATCAGCTCTTCGTGGCGGCATGGGGGAATAAAACGGAAATGTGGCGCACACGGAGGTGCGTTTGTTTTCTGCTCAGTTCCAGCCGCCTCCACTGGGGGAGTTCTTCTTCCGGAGTGTGAATGCGGCAGGCCGGCCGGCTGGGGGGGCGGGGAGAGGAAGGAGGGTGGCGGGGGCCTTTAGAGGTGGGAGGGAGAGAGGGGGAGGGGGAGAGAGAGAGAGAGAGAGAGAGAGAGAAGAGAGGAGAGAGAGAGAGGGGAGAGGAGAGAGAGAGAGAGAGAGAGGGAGAGAGGGAGCTGGGTATGAAGGCTATTGTTTCATCCAGGCGCACCGGCAGACTCTCTCCAGCTCCATCATGGCTCTCAACATCCCCGGCGTGACCGTGATGCTGTTCTTCTACCTGCTGGTCCTCGGGATCGGCATCTGGGCGTCCATCAAGTCGAGAAAGGAGGCTCAGAAAGGACAGGGCGACGTGACGGAGATGGCTCTGCTGGGAAACCGAGGCATCAACCTGGTGGTCGGCATCTTCACCATGACAGGCGAGTACAAGGACGTCTGAAAGAACACCGAAGAACACGGCGTCCTCCGGCAAAAAAAAAAAAAAACATCGGATTTTTGTGTCTATGCTGGCGCAGATTTTTTTTTTTTTTTTTTTTTTACCGGAAATAGAGGGTTATCTTTTCTTCGTTTTTCTTTTTGAAAATACGCAGCGTTTTATTGTAACGTACGTATGTGGACGCGTGAGATGAAAAAAAAAAAAAAAAACACGTCACGGATGAAGGAAGTAATATACGTATATATATATATTATATATATATATATATATGTACATGTATGTATGTTTGTGTGTACATATCCTCTGTCATATTTTCTGCCCATGTGACCTTGGAAGGAAGCGGCTCGTGGCGCTACATGTGCACTAACAGTGATTTGTCATTGTGTCGAGCAGCCACATGGGTCGGAGGAGGATTCATCGTGGGCACAGCCGAGGCGGTGTACAACCCCTCCATGGGGCTGATCTGGGCCGTCATGCCGGTGGCAGCCACATTGTGCTTCATCATTGGTGAGACATTGTTTGAAGGGTGACAGGGTCATTTCCACTGGAGAGGATGAGTCTTCATGGGGAAATGTCTGTCGGTGTGTGTGCGTGTGTGTGTGTGTGAGAGAGATAATAACCAGCAGATGGTTGCAGAAGTGAGAAAATGTCCTCGTAAGAGACACCAACTTGCTAACAAACATTGGTGATGACATTCTGATTTAATTAAGCTGACTAATGCTACTACTACTACTAATCATAGTAACAGTGATAATCATAGTGTCTCAAGCTAACTGGGGACTCAGAGGTTTAACAAAAACATGGATAACGAAAAATAAAATATGAGTTTTGAGAAGGGATTTGAATCGGGCAGATTAGCGCTTTATGACTGTATTATTGTTTAATTGTTGTCTCATTATTATGATTAGTTTGACCTATATAGAAGTCCATTTAAATCAAATGAGACAAATGTCAGAACATTTACATTGACATTTACCTTTATGCATAGAAACACCCGAAACTGAAACTGATTATCAAAGTAGCTGGTACGTAATTAGTTGGTTACATCAAGCTATGATGCTTGTGAATATATGGAATTAAAGTGACATTGGGTGAGAACATTCTGGGCCAAGGATTGTACCGGGGACCCTAAAGACAACCAATGAAGACAATGAAGAAGCAGATGATGATACGAAAATATTGTTGCTAAGAAGTTCCATTCCTAGATGGATGAGCTGATGCTGGATACTGAACTATTTTGGACGTTACAGCCCATTGTTACAGCTGTTCAAAGCCATGAAGATGCTTCAGTCTGGGTTTCGTTTCATCTACCAGAGCATGAGCAACATTTTTTAGTTATCTGTTTAATGTCATGAACCACTGCACAATTCATTGGCATTTTGCTGACGCAGTAAAAGGAACATTGAAGGAAATGGATGGTTAATGACAGTTAAAACATATGTAGAATAAGCAAAAAGCATTACAGCTTTTGTACATTATGCCATGCAATAGGTGGCTATTGTTGCCGTGGTTACCATGAACCATGGCAACGACCCTTAAGTATCTCCTCCAAGCTGTTTGATTTGCTTTCTCTTTCCAATGTTTCTTCCTTTTCCCCTCAAAACTGAAAGGACCAAGGATGGAGAACATTTTAGGCCTTAGAAACCTCTCATAACATCATTTAGTTGGAGGATTATTGAACACATTCACAAATTATTGGAATTGCTGAAGGTGTAATTCCATCTGATATGTTGCAGTCACTCTAATTACAGGCATACTGACGACTGAAAGTATGGGGAAGAAGGAAACAAACCCAAATGAGTAGGAATATTCAAAACATTCAAGAAGCACCATCACCACCATCGCATACCAGTCGGAACACAAGGGACCCATCCAAGGGCTGGACCAGAACATGACCCGGATTCAGTCAGTGCTACGAGGCTGATTTTCGTCTTTTTGGTTTTACCCCAAATGAAAGGGTTCATCAGAGGAGCAGTGGCTATTTTCGGAGATCTCAGACTTCTTAACTGCTCTGGCAGAGCTGAACGTTCAAACCTGAAATAGTTGTTATGGCAGCAGCATGGTGTGTATCTGTGTGTGTGTGTAGCTTCAGATATGAAAGTAGTGCAGAGAGTTTTGATTGAGAGGACAGGATGTGATACTGCTAGTAGTTGTGTGTTGGTGTGAAACGGCGTCATTCTCTGTTACAGTGGAAACTACACCAACACTTCTCAGTGTTTCAGCACCCTGGGGAATGCAGGGTGAAATTTAGGTTCTTGCTCAGACCAGGAGCTTTCCTATGGGTTGGGGCAGGGGGCGTTATTGTTTACATTTGTCTGTAACTGTCTGTGTGTGTGTGTGTGTGTGTGTGTGTGTGTCTGTATTTGCTATTCTTTTGTTACGAACAAAGCTAAGTAACCATGTGGACATACTGTATGACAGGTTCATGGAAATCGTTACAGTTTCATCTTCTGATGAATGCTGAGTGACTGGTCACCCTGCGTTCTTGTTGGTCAAAGAGGAGAGATTAGAAAAGAAAAACAACATTCCTTCCGCACATGAACATCACATGAGAAAAGAAAAGATTTATCCTCTTACGCTCTGATGAATGTGTTTCTACTTTCAGGGCAGTTGATTTCTTATATAGTTTTCTACTTCATCCAACTCTGAAGCAGACTCAAATGCTTCTAAACCTAAATATTTCCTTTTTCTTTTTCCCCTTACTCAGGTGGTTTGTTCTTTGCCGAGCCAATGAGAAACAACAAGTATGTGACCATGATGGATCCTTTCCAGATCAAATATGGAAAAGTACCAACGGCTGCTCTGTCACTGGCTTCACTCGTATCAGAGATTATGTGGGTGACAGGAACACTTATAGGATTAGGTAAGAATGTGGCTATATGCAACTCTGTCAGTGTGCATGAGTGTGTGATGCACTTGATACTTGGACGTTGACCCGGCAGCGGAACAGCTGTTGATCATGAAGGGGCTGGAACTTGAGCTTTGGTCTGCACGAGAGCTCAGATCACACAGGCGACCGCAAGAGTGATGGATCTCAATGTGATCAATGTTACTGGGTTTGTTATATAAGCACGATCAGTACTACATCCATCTCTGTCCCAACCAGAGGACAGATAAAAAATAATAGTATCATAAAAGTAGTATCGATAAAACCTGACGACTCTTCAATTAATCTACAATGATCGTAACAGAGCTCTCATGACCAGAGTTTCAACAAATCGACAGATTTGACAGGCGTGAAAATGAGTTATTTGTAGCGCGAAACCGGAGTTTCCCTCCCGGGAGTAAGTCATTTTTGAGTCTTCCCCGTTGACAGTTGGACCAACCGACGGATGCAAAGGTCGAAATGTCTGACATGTGGTTGTCGCGTTATGTCACAGTGAACTGACTTAAAAATAGACAAGTTGTCATGAAATCCATGAAGGAACACACAAATGACCTAACTGCAAAGGCTCTTTGGAATATGAACTCTGTGAAGCGTTTGTTGCCTTGACTCCCTCTCTCCTCCTGTCCTGTCTTCCCTTCCTTTACTCACATCGCTCGAGGAGATGGGGCGAGCAAAAGGAATTCAGGGATTTACGAGAGCTGTACTTTTTATGACGTTTTTGGTTCTGCTGTGTACTTCCCAGCAGTAATTAGTGTTGTTTTAACGTTGATACGGCAGAAAGACGGAACGAGCGCACACTGGTTTCCCAAGAGAAGTATCAGGTTGGCTGATCTGTCTGTCTTAGAATTCCCAGTCCGGTTCCTTCTCCGTTTGCGCTTCAGCTCCAACAGACTGTCCCTGTGAGTTCAGTGTAACCAAAGGTCCTGTAAGTTGAGATGGTAGTTTGTTGAAGTTGATTACATAATCTGTAAAATTCAATCAAATAATTCAATTTAAAGAATCCAATTAAGTGTTTTGTGTGTTCTACTGAGCTTTGTGTCTTGTACGCACACTTTCTGCCTTCGTTTTAATGTTCCACCGATTCAGGTTTTGTTCTTGTGATGCATTTCATGACACGTATTTCTCTGGGTGTGATACTAAACAGATTACAGTATGATTATTATTAGTAGTACTTTGTCTTTTACTGTGGGGTGGGAAATGGAAATTGAAATGTTACGTTGCTCCATCATCTGAAGTACAAACACCAAACATGTTTGTGATATTTATCAGGTGTTTACGATGAGCGTGATCCTGGATTTATCCTACACCGTGAGCATCTGGATCTCTGCTGCTGTGGCCATCACATACACGTTGATGGGGGTCTCTACTCCGTGGCCTACACTGATATTATTCAACTCATTCTCATATTCATCAGTTTGGTAAGTTAGTGTGCTGAATAAACCAGTAAATGTGCTGTGCCCCCGTTGTGAGAATGAATTCTTTCTGTTGTCTTGAATTCCCTGAAGGTCATTGTGTTTGAACTTACAGTGGATGTGTGTTCCCTTCGCCCTGATGAGTCCTGCCGTATTGGACATCACGGAGACGGCGTACAACAATACCTTACAGCCTCCGTGGGTTGGCACTCTGGAGGCAGACAGAACCTGGAGGTGGATCGATAACTTTCTACTGCTGGTGAGCACTCTCAGGAAACCCACAAAAAAGTCACAACAAGACTTTAGTGAGGAGAGGACGTCCTCTGTTCCCATCATTGCTTTTTGAAAGTCAACTTAGAGGACTGTACCATATTTAAAACATACTTAAAATACACAACTATACCATATTTAAAACTGCATTTATCACCAAAAGGTGGCACAAATGGTCCAGGTCCTGGCATTTAAGAATTTTGGAATGTAGAAATCTGTGTGCGTCAGCTTGGTGTGTTGTGATGCGCAATTATTAATAATTAGGAGTAATTAGGAGTCTCACCGCCAGAGTAAAGTTGTTTAAGGACCAAACACGGCAATATGGATCCGTTACGTATATTCAGGGAATAAACGTGACAGCATTATTACTAGAAGGATGAGAAGATGAGTGTGCCGGCACAGCAGAGCCCTGAACAGGACCGTTGCCCACGACCGCAATCATTCCTAACAATTACTTTTGCATTCCATAGATTTTGGGTGTTTCCCTCTCGGAAACTGTAATGATAGAGGAATGTCGAGGCATATGTAATACTGCAGTGGCCATTGCCAGATTCCTCCCTTTAGCATTCTGAAGACCTCATTTGTTGTCTCTGTCCTTTAATATAGCCAGCCAGCTCGTGATCAACTGTTTATTTGACGTTGCCTATGCTCCAGGCATCCAAGCTCATTGCTTCAATATTTGTCACTGTTTAGAGGTCAGAGTACTGCCATGCTGTACCTCCCTGTAGTGTTTGGTCATCAGATTACATCTAACCATTTCTGCCCAGTCTTTTAAGTTTGTCAAATCTCCTGCAGTGCTAGGACCTGGATCCTTTTGGGGCATGTTATAAATCCCCTTTCTGTGAACTTCCTTCCTTCTTTGCATGCCTGTGGTTTGAGGGATCCCAGCTACTGTTTTTTTCCATCTTGCCATCGCAACCCTGTGCTCTTAGGCTTTATCAATGCAAAGCAGATGCTGACCTGTGGATGTCTGGACTGTATCTAGTCACTCGACACCTTTTTTTCTTCATGCTCTCTATGCATCCAGGACTTGCTTCCACCTGCTGGTTGCAGTAGCTTGGTGGAAACAGCACACACTTTTTAGTCCTTGTTCTTGAGTGTAAAACTTGAAAGAAAAAACTTAAATCATTCATCATAGATTGGCCTTTTTTTTGTCTGTCTTTCCTTCCTCAAAGGGATTGGGGAACTTGGGGCTTCAGAATTTCCACCAGAGGACGCTGTCTGCCTCGTCCTCAGCGACAGCAAAGATCACTTGCTTTGCTGCGGCCTTCATCGTTCCCACACTTGGCGTTCCTCCTATTCTTCTCGGTGCAGTGGCGGCGTCAACAGGTGCGAGTGCTACCTTTACAGGACCGAGTCTGTCTGACAAAGTTTCATGCTGATTGATGTCATGAGGAGAATCAGGAAAGTTGCTGCACATGATCCACACGCAGGCGCTTCCATAGCCGTAGGCTGTTGGGCATAGAATGTAAGTAGAGACAGTGAAGGGATCACTTCCTTGTTTCTGGTAAACACAATTTGGCCCAGTGCTCCCCCTTTCAACCAAAGTCAACAAAGGCTTGATTATCTGCTAGATTTAAAGTGGTGTGTGATGACCGAAAGAAACATTTAACATATTCAATACTTCAAATTAGGAATCTTGTTGTGGAAAGTCAAGCATTCACTGGGATTGTGGACTGTCACAAGGAACGTTGAATTATCATGAGTTTACTAAAGAAGAAAGCACAGCAAACACGGTTAACATGACACGTTAGGAGAGATGGATGTAAGAAATGGGACCGACATGTGACTCTGTGGCAGCAACATGGAACTTTGAAACAACTTTTTCCGTGAATTAGATTTGTTTTGTCTCCATGGATTTTCAGTTCAAAGTTGCTCAAAAACCACCTTCATCAATATTTCATGTGCCTTGTCCACCCTGTTCCCGCTCGAGCGTGCAAGATATTGAAGATACTGATCTGTTTGTGTGTGTGTGTGTGTGTGTGTGTGTGTGTGCTGTGTTGGTCATCCCAATGCACACCACACACTATTAGATGTGTCATTATCTGCTGCCATGTGTGGGATCACGCACGTTTTCTAAATGGGTCAAGATAAAAAATGTTTAAAAATGCTTCAGTCTACCAGACCTCACAGGACTGGTCGTGAATCAATGTTAGCAAATGGAACTGGACTCCAGAGGATGTAACGCTAGTTAAGCCCGAGTGGTTGTCTGTTTCATATCCGATCCTTAATCACTACGCAGTCCTCAGACAATGTCACCCACACAAGATGGCAGCCTCTACAATGTATAGAAGAAGTAAAAAGCCACGTATTGTAAAAGCCACGTTTCGACTTGAATGGACCTGAACAGATGAAGAGGTGTCTGATGTCTCCATGCTTTGATATAACAAACATTTCAGAGCCTTTAGGGGGCAGAAGAATTCAAGTGAAGTTGTTTAACGTCTGTGGACAATAACTGAACGTACAACATATTTCAGTCTAAATCTTTACATGTCATCTGTCTCTTCCTCAGACTGGAACATGACGTCCTATGGTTCTCCGTCTCCCTTTGAACGAAAGGAGACGGGGCTCATTCTGCCCATCGTCCTGCAGCACCTGACCCCGACTTACATCTCCATCATTGGTATTGGTGCCGTGGCTGCTGCTGTGATGTCCTCCACTGATTCTGCCCTGTTGTCTGCAGCCTCCATCTTCACCTCCAATATTTACAAGACTGTCCTGAGGAGTCAGGTCAGGGGGAATACTCTTTTATTCTCAGGGGAAATCATCTTGAGAACTCAGGAGAGTTTGCTTTCTTCCCCACAGGCGTCGGAGCAGGAGATCCAGTGGGTGATCCGGCTCTCCGTGGTGGTGGTGGGCTTGGCGGGAACATCTCTCACCTTCCTGGACAACAGCGTACTGATGATTTGGTTGCTTCGATCGGATCTCACGTACACCCTCATGCTCCCGCAGCTCGTCTGCGTCCTCTTCTTCAGCATTTCTAACGGCTACGGGGCAATTCTGGGCTGCGTGACGGGCATGCTGTTGAGGGTGCTGTGTGGGGAGCCGCTGCTGGGGATACCACCCATAATTCGTTTCCCAGGATGCACTCTGGTGAATGGCGTTTACATCCAGCATTCCCCAATCAGAACCATCTGCATGCTCTCGGCTGTGGTGGCCATCTTGTTTTTCTCCTACCTGGCGTCTCTGCTCTTTAGCAGAGGCCTGATTCCTGACAAATGGGATGTTTTTAACGTGAAAGCTCAGGAATCATCACAGGCTGGCACCAAATATGAAGCCAAAGGTGAGAACTTTTCAGATCAAACTGAAGCCAATGATGTTTGTGAACCAATGTTAGAATCAGCATGTTAAGGACAGACTACACAGTGAATTGAAGACGAAATATGGAATTTTATATGTTTCTTAAGATGTACAGACTGGTTTAAGAACAAATATATGCAACATGTAAGGAAGCACTTTTTTTTATTATCAACAAATGGAAATGATAACAGATATGCTCTTTGTTTTAAGAGCTTTGCATTTTCTCTGCAATTTTATGCAGCAGTGATCTTTGCAAGTATGGACATTTAAGAATATGGAGCCTATGGGCACAGACAAGGGGAAAGCCAGAAATGCAGTGTTCATAGTTTTTCAGTGATGTCTCTCTCCACAAGTGCTGCTGTTAGTTGGAAACTAAACCGGGGGCTCAGATGCAGAAAACTGTGTGTACGCACAAAGCAAAAATGTGATTGTCTTCATCAAATGTATTTTATAAATCATAGTCGCTGTGATTTATAAAATATACAAGAAATATACTGGTTTCCTTTCCACATCTCATAAGCAGTGAATAATCACTCCCTCAGTTAATCATTTGCATATAAAACTTGCTTCTATCACTGGTCATGGCAATGAAAAGAGCAATGAAGAAGAACATACTTTCCTTTTGAATGTGAAATAATTGGACAACCTGATAAAAGGAAATGTGGTTTATTGTATAGAAAAGAATAAAATGGTCTGGATTGAAAAAAAAAAAAGTCATGGACACTAACATCATGTCAAGTTCAGGAAAAAAAATGTTGTGCACCAAAGATGGTTCTTACAAACTGTGCCAGTTGTTTGGAATGGTTGCATATCCTCAGTGACTCAAAATGAGGTGTGGCAATGGTCGAACCCTGTGACACAGATGCAGGAAATGACTGTATGTCAAGTGGAATGTCTTAAACTCCTGAGAAAAAGGACAGAAGTGAAGAAGAAACAAAATCTTCAGTATTACAAAAAAACAAAAGAAAAAAAAAAGAAAAGTAAATGGGACCATTACTGCAATGATTTACACAACCGACAATAATGGTAAAAGGCCTGATAAATAATTTACATTTCATTTTGTGAGCACTAACCTGTAGTAATTTAAGTGAGTGTGTATTAAAATATATTCCAAAAAAGATAATGATAAGAAATGCCATCTGTGTCTTATCGCTTTTTTGTTATGTGAAATTCTGTCTTGCTTTATTTTCAATTTGCACTTCATTTGGGTTTTTTAAAGACACGTGTGTCTTCTTTGAAGTAAGCTTGAGGTACGTATGCTCTCACCGAATCTGTTCATAAATGTTTTGGGGGAGTAAATTATGTATACTATGTACAGCCATTGGGTTGGTTTCTGCCTTTACTTTCCTTATGTTCTTACAAAATCGAATTAGTAATTATTAAAATTGTAATTTGAGTCAGATACCCCAATCCCAGCCTGTACTTTCTTCAGCAATTCAAAATCAAAATGAATGGCTAATGGTAAAAACAATGCCTGTGAAGTTCGTAAAATTGCTGCAGTAACCAGGTTTAATTTGTGGACTTTCCCTCAAGCACTTGCCCGGCAGGCATCAGATGTGCAGATTGTGACCTAATTCTAAAATTAGATACCTACTTTCCATCACGAGGCTGGGCAGAAAGGATTAGTACGAGGTTATGCTGATGAGAACAATATAAAGTTTTTACAAATGAATGTATGTAAAATATTCATCAATATGCAAATAAATCTGGGAGTAATATGTGATGGAATTAAACCCAACCATTTACTTAAGATGCACCTGAGGCGGTATGACCTTGCAGTGCATGTTGATGCACTAAAATAAACTCTGCTTGAAAAATTCAACATGAGACTGGCATGCAGGGCCGAGACAGATGTCCCCAGCTGGCCTCCTAATCTGAGTCAAGCAACAATATATCAGGGTGGTATTATATAGGAGTTGGCAGGTCGTCTGTTTGCCAACAGCTCTAGTGGAACAATGGCCCCAGAGGAACAGATAAATGTCTTCTAAAATAACAACACATGTAAGTGTTGCTGTTTGAAGGACACCACGCTTCCTGTTCTTTGCCCTTCACACGTTACAAGGTTGAGACGGGAAAAAATCCAGGTGTTCGAAAAAAATATTAGTATTTTAGGTTTTCTGCAAACCAAGATAATATATAATATATGTTTATATTACATTTTTTCTTTTGTTAAATTTGCAGAAATGTACAGCAACATTTTATTCTGAGAACTGACCTCAAAGTAAACCTCCAATGCTGTTTTGCAGTAAATACACATAGTAGATTTAAATGTCCGTTCTTGACTATGGTCTCGCCGTAAAAGAATGACTCCATAACCATAGCTCAAAGAAGTACTACTGTATATGCGGAACATGAATACAACATAGTGTTCTCAGTTACTCTGCACTGACACCAAGTGGCCAGAAGTGGAAACTGTCTAAGTCAAAACACTGAGGAGTACCATTGTGGACATTGATAGTGTGTGTGCGTGTGTGTGCGTGTGTGTGAACTGTCTATAAATAGTCATGTTCAACTTATCTTAAAGGAATATTTTTTTCAAATGAGAGGACAGTTTACAAAAGGAATGTTGTGCTGCATTGAAGACTTTAGACGAGAATGAGAAACACATTCGAGCAATGTGAAGTAAAAGCTGTTGGATATGTATCACTGAAATTTAATTCCTTCAAGTAATCATTCAGTCCATTCGTGTTTCTTAAAATTTATCATTTCAGAATAAAAGACTTTAAATGTCATTTGGGATATAGAAAAAAATAGTACTAGTAGTAGTAGTGGTGGTGGTGGTGGTGGTCAAACACACAGTACTGCCTCCCAAATATCCAGCGAACACCATTCCGGCCACCCCCGCAGCTATATATGAAATATTTACCGGAAACGACTGAAAATGGCGTCATGTCAATGGACAGACCGACGAGTTGTCGTTTCCCCTCCTCCTCCTCCTCCTCCTCCTCAACTGGTCGTGTCCTTCAACCCGTGTGTGAGGTGGGTGTGTGGAAAGTTAACATTCAGACATTAAATTACACAGGGCAACACAGACCTTCGTGTGAATGTTCAAAACAATATGTAACTGTCAGAAATCCTAAGATGACGTCGTTTTGCAAGCTAATGTTACGCTAATGCGTATTTCCGAACAAATAAAGTAATTGAAAAAAGTTTCAATGACAGTGTGTTGCAGCATGTTATATCCCTTTTTTAAATATCAAATAAATTCTTATTTTGTGTCTCAATTGTTCTTACATAACATAAAAAAGACACACAGAAAAAACAACAACTCCAAAACAAAAACAAAAAGTTTAACGCCAAGAAAACTAGCAGCATGCTACTCAGTGATTTTAGAATGGAATGGTCTTCATGTTGTTCATGTTGATATGATTGTCCACATGTTTATATTTGCTTCCCACATGGAATACATTGATATGATGATGAGTTGGAACATCACGGTCTGCAAAGCATTGTGTGTGTGTTTGTGTGTGTGAGAGAGAGAGTGAGAGAGAGAGAGAGAGAGAGAGAGAGAGAGAGAGAGAAAGAGAAAGAAAGCATGTGAAGGCATCACCATTGTTTTGGTATGACTCTGGGATGGCAGGTGTTTTCAGAGGTGGGGTTGTCGGCGTGGTGTGAATTATCTGTTTTCAAAATGTGGCCAAGACCCATGAGCTGATCGTGGACTTCAGGAGGGCCTTTACCAGGATGTATTCAAGTTCCAGCCAGGTCAGACACGCAATTCCATTTCATGCTGAGTGTGCTGAGATACATAGCTACATGTATTACATACTTGAAGTTTGAAAGACTGAGAATAAAATGCAAAGAAAGCATTAGAAATTATGTGAACAATAAAGGAAAATGCCAGCAGGTGGCGCCAAAAACGTAGTTACACTCACCCGAATCTCACATGTCTTAAGCCACCCCAGAGGACAACAAATAAAAACCTGCAGACCGAAGCACTCTACCAAAAAGTGCATAGTGTTCAAATAACCAGATGTTTGTTTTTGTTGTATGTAATAAGTGTGTTAAATGTGAAAAAACAACAACTGAAAGCAGTCAGACAGCTTGAAGCATACAGTAGTTGTATTTTTTCTACAGCAAAAACACTCAGGCAGGGTGGTAGTCAAGCTGAGGTAAGGTAAACTGTATTATCTCTGGGGGGAAATTTGTAGTAGAATCAGCACTGTGAACAATTTGTCTCCTACACACACACATACACATGTTGAAGGAGTCACATGATGCTGTTGAGGAGCCAACAGTGGCAGGGACAAAATGATATCGGAGCAAAGTGATATCTACGACCAGATGTCAGAAGCTTATACTTTGCAGAGAGAGAGGGGGGAGTGCATTCAGGATTGAGAGATTACAAAAAAGAGTTCTAAGATCAGATCCTTGTGGAACTCCACAAGCATACTTGTCTATCATGTAGAAAAATATCCTAACAACTGGAACTAATCACCTGCTGTGATACTTCATTTTGGTTGGCATCATTCAAATAGGCAGTCTCATTTTCTTTCAGCTGTGTTTCTTTTACTTTGAACACATCAAACGTGTCAGGAAGCAGGTCTTTGTTGAAAAGCACAGAAGTCAGGTAGGAGAATAACACGATGGCAATGATTGCAGACAGCATGGAGATGGTTTTAACTGGAGCATGCTGAACATAAACACCATCCTCAGAAGTGCATCCCGGGGAAATAGATAACTGCTGGCAGACCTAGTGATGGCATTCCACAAAGCAGCCTTATCATCAATCCCACCACGATTCCCATGATAGCCCCATAGCCGTTACTCAGTTTAAAGAAGAGTACACAGACAAGTTGAGGGAACAAAACAACATAGGCCACTTCAGCACCAAGAAACCATAACATCACAGTGCTGCTTTTGAAAATGGTGAACGATGTACCAGTCAGTCCCACAACCACCATGGTAACCCTGATCACCAACATGATCTCTCGGTCCGATGCCTGAAGATAAAAAAGAAGAAGCAGAAGTTAGAGGAACATGTAAATGACAGTTTAACGGGCTTTGAAATGTTATATTCACATTTCTTTGTGTGTCCACTATGGTTATTGACAACATTGAAAGTAGTCTCATTTATCTGGCATCTCTTAATTTGTCTTGACAATCTGCAATGAAGTGAAGATTTGAACTAGGAAATGGTAATTGAACCTTCTTTCTTTTCTACCACATAAAACCACACTTAGCCATCTGTTCACCTGAGGCTTTAGTATGTTCTTGTATATGTTGAAGGAGAAAATAGTGGCTGCTGAAAGCATCAAGGAGTCAGCTGATGACATCACAGCAGCGGTCACACATCCAACACCAAAAATGGAGATGTAGATGGGGGTGAGGTGTTGCAGTGAAAGAGGTAGTACGAGGGCTGCCTCTCCACGTTCAAATGGGGAGGGGAGAACCATAGGAAGTCAGATTCCAGTCTGTGACAGGGATGCAAATGATGTAAGGATGAGAATGGTCACATCTGTCATAACAGGAACAAGATGAAGAAGTTTCTAAAACAATGAGAACAGTGACTGAGGCTATTTTGGCCATACAAAATATTACGGTAGTTTAATAAGTAGTTTTTCAGGCTGTGGTCCTGCAAAGGAAAAAGAAGGTAAAACAATGGGACCTCCAATCCCATAGCCGAGAGTCCAACCCCGAACATATGACACACCTGTACAACTTACATTAGTGGGTCCACCAAAGAAATTATGCTTATTTTATAGTGTGAAAGTATGAAACAAAGAGAAAAAACAAGGACATTTCCCTCCATGTAGGATGAGTGGGATTTGTGAGCCTAGGCTGGGTGCACTTTCAATTTTTTACATCTAGACATGGTAGTGTCGTGTAGACTGGAAGTCCACCATCAACCCAGTGGAGGATGCATAGAAGTGGTAAGTGTAGAATGGCTGAAGGAGATGTGTGCATCCACACTTCTCATTACCTGTCACCGCAGCAGCTGCTCCAAACAGTATAGAGGGGATCCCTAATGCAGGTGTAATGAAAGCAGCAGATAAGCTTATGTACTTGGCTGTTGCTAGGGACGAGGCCGCCAGGGTTCTTTGGTGGAAGCTTTGCAATCCCAACATCCCCAGTGCCTGCAGAGTAAAAGATGATTCTTCATACTCTTTGAGTGAAAACTTTACAGCAATAGTTATTATCCACATAGTTTTAGATAATATCCCTGACAATGTCTGTCTTTTTTTAATTTTAAAGGTAATTAACATGGTACTTAACAATTTCACATAATCTTTGTTATGACTGTCTCGTGACATTTATTCAACATACCATGAAAAGAAAATGATCAACCATTTTCCATATGTTTTCCAGTCTCAGAAAATCTTTTGAGGTGGCAGATAAAGTGTTAATCAGCATACTGCGAATGTCTGATGTGTGGGGGGTTCATCAGGACGAAGGGAAGACACAGCCACTACAGAGAGAGATGAAAATAATGATAAACATTCGTCAACTTTAAATATCTCAGTCAAATTATTTTTTCACAGTTAATTTCTACAAAACATTCAGATCTCCATTTCTTGAAACATCCACAGACAATGTAGTTGGCCACATCCTACACAGATGTGCTCTTGCCTTCGTGCCAGCATGTAGCATTTCTGATGGTCATGCATTTCTGTCCAGTGTGGGACTAGGTTTGTCTGTCACAGGTTATGCTGACGTACAATAAATTTAAGTTAAATATCATAACATTTACATATGTAAATAGAGCAGCACAGCTCAATAAATAGTTCCAGATTAGCAACAGAAAATGAATGGACTTCAAACCATAATGAAGCTGCTAAGAAAAAATTGACAGTCCTGTGATCGCACCAGACTGATGATCACAAGCATAAGCTGTATAACGTCTGTATAGGCCACAGAGTAGAGACCCCCCATCAAAGTGTAGATAATGGTGATGGCAGCAGACATCCAGATGCATGCAGTGAAAGACAAATCCAGGATCACACTCATAGTTGCACCTGTCAAATAGAATAATACCATAAAATGTAAGACGATCATGTGTAAGTGTCATATGGTCATATAAAGTCATATCGTACACTTACCCAAACCTGTTAGCGTTGCACTCAAACAGGTAATGTCTATGAAGATTGGCAAGATGCAAATTCCAGCAGTGACTACTTTTCCATATTTGATATGGAACGGGTCCAACATTGTCACACAATTTCTTTGTCTCAATGGCTTGGCAAACACAAGCCCCACTTGATAAAGAATAAGGGACAGGTAAAAAAAAAATCAAGCTAATGCACAAGTATACTTATACTACTTTTATACTTTATACTTTTGTATAAAAGTATACTTTTATACTATATACTATACTATACTATTTATACTTTTATACTATAATTTTTCAACAATGTTATTGGTTCTTTAGCTGCAGGGGGAAAAACTGATAAAGAACCGAGACACTCTAATGGGAGCTGCGTCAAGTCAAAACCCATATTTTTAAACCAATACAGCTTTAATTTGATAGGAAGCACACAAGAAGCAGAGACAACAAATTTACACTCCAGGTCTAAATTGAAATCACGCTGGGAACG
>NW_027615706.1:0-36697 GCF_965212315.1 Lampetra planeri
TTTTCAGTGTTTTTGAATACTTGTTTTTATTTATCTACTGTGCTTTTTAAATTTGTTGTGCAACCCGGGTATTGTTAAAATGTGCTATACAAATAAAAGTGGATTGGGTTGTATTGGATATGGTTGCCATACCGTTTCAGGCTGTTTGATTTGGACACACGTGACTAATGTTAATGAGATTTTTGCACTGCTTGTCCTCCCCTTCCCACTCCCTTTGTGAGTGCAAATGGTTTGTTAATTACTATTGGGGAAATGTTGATTAAGTTTTCCTCGAACTGTAATTTTGTTTTCTCTGTGCAAGCCTCCTCCTCCTTTGGAAAGTAAAGCTTCAGACGTCCAGCACTGAGAGGTCAGGAGAGTGGGACAGAGAGACAGAGAGAGAGAGAAAGATAAAGGAGAGATTCGTTCATTTTGCACACACCTGTTTCTCATTCCAAAGCTCATCACTCTTGACGGGTCAGACAAGCCAGTGAGGAAGTGCAGTGCACCGAGAGGCACTAGAAATATTTCGCCCAGAATATAAACATGCTCCAAAAACAGATGCTCACATGGACCATACATCACACACAAACACACACACTCCTCTCTTGCACTTGGCGTTCTGTGGCTGTCAGGAAAACAACTGGTGTTTTACGGTGTAAAAGTATGTAAACGCGAAGCCTGAAAATAGCGTGCATGGTTGGCAAACCCCGAAACGAATAAAGGTAAAAAAAGAGATGTGTCATTCCTCTACAATACAGGAATGACACTTCTCAGAATAGTAGCTCCTGTATGGCCGTAACTACGCAGGCGGTCACGCTCCATTTGAGGCACCTCTCTACTGGAGCCACATCTGTGTGCGGCAACACGATCTGTTGATCCCGTTAGCTGACCTCTGCCCCCTTAGCCAGGACCCGAGGAAACTGCACTTCCTGCTGAGGTGCACTGCATGCACATTGGCGGGCAACCTCATCCTTGTTTGACGCCATCTTTGCCCTCAGGAGGACACTTCCTGTGTGGAGAGGTCAGTGCCATGCAGTTGTAGATCGCCAGTGGAGCAGGTGGCTAATTCCTTACACGATTCCTGGTGCCAGTCAACAGTTTAAGACCCTGTTAACGCGTGGTGATAATCCCACAAAATCACTCGACGATCACGTACTGAGAGGGAGAGGGAGACACCACAGCCGTAAGCAAGCTCCAGAAGGATCTGTCATGTTTCAACTGTGAAGGATCAGACCGAGTGTTTCTGGTTCGCACTAGAATGGTACATTAAACAATACACACACATGTCACGGGGTCAAGGTAGAAATGATGTCTCTACTGGCAGATCAGAAGATATATTTTAGTGGAAAACAACTGATTCATTTCATTTTATCTTCAGAATTTGCAGCAGAATGCTGAGCAACAGCAGAATGTACTATGTGGTGCTTGTTACAAAACAGTTTTGAATCCATTTTCTTATGCACTGCATAGCTTCAGTTTAGACGTATTATCTAAATACGTCAGTTTAGACGTATTTTCGTTTGTATGAAAACTGTTGCCCTCCCGGCCTATATTGTAGACTTTATTATGACTCACACCTCACTTTCCATGAGTCATTCACAGACGATGTTTCTTCAAATATATAGGGTGTGACATGCCAATGTTGCACAGAAGCAAGGCTTGGTATTCACAGAACAGCATAATTACTAAAATTGGATTTGTAGATTTTTTTTTTCCCTTGCCAGTGCATTTTGAAGTATACAAGATGATTTCACCTCTGAATCATTTTACTTTTTTTTTTTTCCTTTTCAATCTCTGTGATCTAATTAGGCTCCTGAAGGTGTTTATGCAGTAGATCTAGATGAATGTGGAATCCAAAGTTTTATGCACAACAAATTCCTTAATTACACACTCTTAGAGAAGTAGAAATAATAAGCAATAGTTTTTAATGCAAAAAGAAAGTTATTTGCATTAATTATTTGCAAAAAGAAAACAAAGGAAAAAAAAGGAAAAAAAGAAAAAAAGAAAGTTATGTGGAATTTCTGCAGTAGGACAGATCTAATGTGTGCAGGAGTCTTACTGATGGAACAGCAGTAGGTCTTTGACCTGTATATGCTCACACTGGTGTGTCCTCCTCTGTTTATTTTGCCCTTGTTGCTGACCTTTGCTCCTCATCCCACTTCTCCCCAGCTAGTTACGACACCTTTTGTTTAGAGTTTACATCTGGAGGAGAGAGCGGCATGCTGGTACATTGGTATGTTTTAGTTCCTGCCAATGCACAGGAAAGAACAACAAACAAACAACAAAGAAGGCATGAACGTGTGTTTTAAGTTCATGAACATGCCCGAAATGACATCCCAGCCTTCCAGTTGTTTGGGTGTACATGATGTTTTTGTTTAACCTACAACATGTCACAGCTCACAGTGAATCTGGATTCTGTTGGAATCCTGCCAAGGTCCTGTTCTGTGGGTCGGAGAGTTCTGCTGACATGTCCCTGACTCAGAGCTCAGTTCTGTTGTTTGCTGAGGAAGACTCACAATAGGTCAGCGATCCAAAGTTCCAGTGACAATGGCAGGAATGCAGTCTGTCCAATATGTCCGAGTAATAAAGATCAATAGTTGCATCAGAACAGGGACAAGACGATAAGTCACAGAGGGTGACATTCCCAGGATATTACCATTTGGCTCATATCATCTTTGTGAGGTGAAACCATACCAGACATTTAACAGGTCTTGCCGAAGGAGGTGGCATTATAAAAAGCGTGACGATGTCAGACTTTAAGGTCACAGAGCCAACAGATCTGCAAATAAACAACTCAAACCAACAAATTCAGGCCTCCTATAAAAACAAACAGGAACTGATTTTAGTCGTTTCGCCCAGATGTCAGCTCTGCTAGCAATAAGCTGGAGAGTTTATTGGAAAATTTCAAATTTTAACAAGGGTTTTGGTGTAACAGCTGTTATAGAATTCTATTGAAGTTAAAATATTTCGTGTTAATCAAATATGTGATTGTTGTGGTTTTAATGGAAATTTTTCAAATTTACCGTTTGTCTTCAACTGGTGTTGGTTCGAAAACAAGCAACTTCTCAAACCACATCTGCATTCACTTCTTTGAGCTATTTCTAAACATGTGGCAAACAATACAGTCATTTGAGTTTTTATATTTTTCATATTTATCTATTTGAAGAAACACTGACTACATTCACAGAAAGTGGCAAACACTTTGTTTTCCATTTGATTTGACACCCTGGCCTTTAGGGAGATAGCCTTACATCTACTGTTGTAGACATATGCAGACATGCGAGGTATCCGTTGTGTGGTTGCATGTGATAGACGGGTTGGCGGTTGGCTCTTGGATGTATCCCACACAATGATGCTAATAGGTGCTTATCAGTGGAAAAGCATACTCAAAAAGTATCATACACTCTGGTTCCATATGCATCAACTGTAAGGGGATGATGATGTTTCAGCCTTTCGGACTTCTTTAAGAGCAAGAATTTCTAGTTTACCTATGAACTGGTGAATGTGCACTGATCATGTGAGTTATTTCACAGTCTTGTTACTTTTGCCAGCTATTTGAACAGAGTCAGCAGGGCTGGCCCTTGGCGTAGGCCATGTAGGCGGTCACCTAGGGCACCAAAATGGCGAGGGCCAGCCCTGGTAGCAAACCTACTTGTGGAGGGTGAATCTGGGCAGCCATGGCTGAGAAGCAAGACAGATGTCAAAGCTCTTCATGGCGCCATGCGCTTCAAAGGACTCTTTGGGCACAGAACTGATGTCCCTCTCGAATTATGCTAATCACCTCAAAATCTTTGAAAAGCTCAAGTTCATGACTGTTGTCTTGTTTTACATGCATTGATTTCACATTTCCAATTAGTTTTTAGCTTCACGTCCAAGAGCACCCTTTTCAGGAGCTGCACCCGTAAAGCTGAGGTGAGGTCAAAATGGTTTCCACGTGTACTCTGGTTGCCCAGTGATGTATTGCTCTTGTATGCTCGTCTAATGAGCTACATCAAGTGTAAAGGTCACCGCGGATGAGATGGTTTGCCGGCTGAGTCGCAAACCTGCCGTTACAAGCTCAACAAAGCCCTAAACAATGATAAAACATCTTTTCCTGTTGTAAAAGCATGGGATGATGTTGTCTCTTTGAGGACCTGTTGTTATCTCTGATTTGCCCTTGTCCATCCCGAGAAGACGGAAGTCTCATTACCTGTCTGCTAGTTGGGGTGTTGAGCAGGGTAAGTGGCCCTGTGACAGGCCTTATTGTCCCCCTGAGGCGTGGACATTCAGCTTTTCTTTGAGAATTTCCCTAAACAGGAGAAGATGATCTTCTACCATGTGGGGGTTCTGGCCTGTGGAGACATGTACAGGTTCACACACATACACACACACACACACACACACACACACACACACACCTTATGAAGTAACAAAGCTTTTTGAACAGCAGGGTGGTCGGTTGCAGGTGAGTGGGTACTTGTCAACACATATCTTGTCCCAAAACACAAGTCTAAAGTGGATGTTGATGTGATGATGTCTGCTTGTCTGACTTTCGTTCCTGATGAGGCTCAAAGGAGAAGATCTTCTGTGAAGGTGATTTAAGTTGTAATTTGGATACAAGGGCTTGAGTGAATGTAGTTTTGAAGATGACCAGCAAGTTTTGTTATGTAGTTTAAAATGTGTTGTATGGTGAAGCAAAGCTCAGGTTGGAAATTGTAGGGGGCTTGGAACCTTTTGGAAAGGCCATGTGTTCACCAAATGGTGTTCCAGTTAATAGGACGGAGCACAGCATCTTGCCGCCAGGCCAAAAGCTTCACACCCAGGTGCCAAAGTACTTTTTGCCTTTTTGACAAGGACAGCAACATGCAACCAGCGTCTGTGCCAAGATTTGATGCAAATCAAACAAATGACCCTGCAACAACAAGTCATGGACGACAAGCAAGTGCATCAATACGAATCCATTCCACTGGATAGGGTTTTGGATAAAATGACAGATATTATCAACCACCAAACACACCATGTGAATTTACAACCATTCATGATGTTTTTTCCATTCAGAAAATGTTTGCAGCTAATGAGTTTGGAGCCCAAGGAAACCAAGATGTCCCCACGCCATCTACACAAATGTTTTGAATCAAACTACAGACACATTTCACAATATGTCACAGTGGGGCTCTTGCTATTGCTGTGTGCTACCATGCTTGTAAAACTTTGATTCCGTTCTTTGGCAAATGTCTGCCTCGTCCTGGCATTGTGTCAGCGTCCATGTTTCATGGCTGTCAGTCACAGAGGTGGGTCCCAATTTTTCAAGTCCTGTGAAGTTTCAAAGAGAATGGCTTTTTCCCGGTGCAATCGGCCTTAATCAAAATCACATTGTCCACAGCACTTGGCCCATGGTGAAACCTGGAGGTTTATCCTGAACTTAACTGTGATTACCTTTGGTCCTAGGACTGAGTTGTTCACCATCCTCTGCTCTTTCATCTGCTACAGCTTTCGCAGGAAGCCTTATACCCCCTAATCAGCAGTCTGTGGACCAGTCCGAGTGTCCCTGAGGGGTTTTGTAGAGAAGACTGACCCACAGAGAGAGCTCGGAGGGGTGAGACTAAGTGGGGAAAACAGGGCCAGATTGGCAGACACAAAGTCTGGCTCCAGCTATGGATAACCTCAGGCTTCTCCCGCGCCTAATTCCACATGGTTATTAGATTAAGGAGCATCTATTAAAGTGGACACAACAGCTTTTGACACCAGGCTCTGACACACTGATGCACTTTATGTGACTAAACAAAGACAATTTCCCAGGGAAAACGTGTGGGTGAAACAAGAGGTTTTACACCCCTTGAGGGCAGTGACAAATCCACAAAATGTTTCTGTGTGACCAGTAGCTCAAAACTATAGCATATTGTGTCACAACATTTGGGCAGTGCCAGGGGCAACGTGCAAGATGTAACGACACATGCTGCTATTGTTAGTGCATAAATTATTTAGCAAGCATGTCACAGAGGCTTAAAGTGTTAAAAAAAAATATTAGAATTATTTGCTCCATATTGTTTGCTGATATAACCAAATGGTGTAATTACATTTAACCAATTGTTGATTAGTCCGAGAGATGGTCTCGTATCTCTTCTTCTCAGGTGGTCACTGTGTCAGGACCCTCGACCCTGATGCTAATGAACAAGACACCTTCTTGTGTTTGCTGTCCATCATCCCACAGTGTAAAGCCATTTATCCAAATATAATTTGGACAAAGTGATGAGACATAACTCGTTTAATGCTCTCAGAGTGGGATGGTCACCATTACAGCCAATTAGAGAGTCTTGCATATTTAATCACGCCTTCATATGATCTATTCTTAACTGCTTATAATGAGTTTATCAGATGAGCTCACAGGCTTCCTAGTGATAAAATACTGTGAGTTCATTCACTGCAGCATCATTTAAAGGCCATTCATGTTTTTTGGTGGAATTTTGTTGTTTGTCGCAGGATCTAATTATCGCAGACAAATAAAAAACAGTGTAGTTAGCAGAAAAAAGAACATCTAAAGATGAACTGGGATCAAGCAAAATGGACCTAGATTAGTGAAAGAGAGTTGGCTATATCTTTTATTGTTTTAAAATTTCTCCTCAATGTCTCAGGGGCAGCGAAATGGTCAAATGTTGTTCAGTGAAGTTTCCTCTCCTCTGGGTGTCCTGGTCATCTATCAAGCAGCTTTCAGAGGTTCTCTGCAAGTAAACAGTTTAGGTTAGGCCTTGGTTGGAGACCTGGGACCTTTTTTTGCCCTCCAAACAATACCAAATGGAGTTTGACCTCCACTGCTGCCTTTTGCCTCAGACCTCCCACTTTACAGGTTGTTTTCTGAGGTCAGATGTGTGCTTTGGTCCGTATCTTCTGTCATTTTGTGTGGGAACGTGCCCTTACTGACCCCTGTTGTAGCAGCATAGATCCTCTTTTTAATTGTATTTTTTTCCATGCAGTCCTTATTGAATGGTCGACCCAGATATTTATTGACTATTGTTGTGTTTTGATGATTTTTTTCTTTTTTTCTTTCGCTTGTGGTGTAAAGACAAACACACAGGGGAGCAGTCACCAGTTTGAAAACAGACAGGTTACAAGTAGGTAAGTGGCACCATGTTTAAGAGATAGTGCTACAAGATTACTCTTCTGATATGTCTAATAACAGATTATCTGCCGCAAAACCCCCTTCAAATCTGTTTGTACTCTTGTTATTCTTAACCTCTACACGCTGGCTTCATCAGCTGGAGGTTTCTGCATAGTCTCGGGGGACAAAGCATAAACAATGAAGACGCTATAAACAGGAAACAGAGGCCCTCTTTGGTTTCATCTCATTGCTCCCAGGAAGAGACAGCCGCGTTACAGTGACTGACACAAACCAGATCACACACACACACCTTAATCCTCCACTTGTTGACACTGTGAGTGGAAATGTACCGTGTTTTTTTACAGTCATAGCTCTTGACGACTGGTCCAAATAGGAAAGTGCTGATGAGAATTCTGAGAAGTCACAGTAAAGAGAAGAGGACGTGACTCATTAATGTGGAAAAAGATTTACTGCAACAGTTCTGTTACTTCACTTCCATGTATTGTGAGGTTATTGCAATAATGTTTTCTTGTGATTACCTGCAACTGATAGCTTACCTGAAGAACAATACCTTAAATCTTAGCCTATGAATCATTAGGAAACCATTAAAACAGTGCTTCACAGATGAGTTATTTGGAACTACTCTTATCATCACATCCATTTCATCAGAATTCTGACTGACTTTTCAGGCTCTATCACTTGGACAAACATGCAGCACATACTGATGAGGATCGTCAGCCCGACCTGACTGTCTTGCAGCTGTGTCAGCAGGCCGGGGGAAGGAGGACGGGGTATGAAGGGAGATAAGAAGAGGAGTGGAAAGGAAATGCAAGTGTTTGTGTTGGCCCTGTCTCATCTCTCAGTTCCAGGACATTAACGGCATTTTCACACCTCCTGTGTCTTTGCTCTCATCTGAATCGATTGATGGGTTGGTGAACTTTGGTTTATTGTCACACTGAAAAAGAGTCTGATTCCTGGTTTCACACCTGCCCGTATTAGTTCAGGTTAACCAACCTGAATCATGCAGGTGTGAGAACACAGTTACTTAACTTCTGTGCATGGTAGGTGTTTGTATGTTACAGTTGATTCACCATCCTTTCTGTGCTTTGGCCAGTGCGTGTGTGGATATCTGAAAAAGAATTTTGAAAAGGCAGACATCAGTAAGAGGTTGAGTTGTGACTCATGAATCCTCTAATTCAGTTTCTTTCATCAAATAGAGGAGGAATTGCAACTAGGCCAGCATGTTCCGTTTTAGACTCTCCATTGTCTCCTCCTGTCCTCCGTTGACTTGGATTTGAATTCACACCGAAGCTGCATGTGTTGTTTATTTGGACAGATGTGAACATCTGGTTCACTCCAAACATCTATAAATCTGAGAACAATCCATGTGTTATATAACAGTGTTTTTTGAATTAACCAGCCTTTAGCATGGAAAACAATGACACAATATAATCAAAGCTTCTGCCATCCAGCCATTCAAATCATAAACTGGAATTAAAAATGTTTTGGCCACATCTTCGAGCCACTGGATTCATTTTCATTTGAATCACATTTCAGCTCTCAGCTGCTCCCGACCACCTCTCAGACATTCACACTTACCTCTGACACAAATTTCGTTTGACCTTCCTTAGAATGTCTCACAGTTGTTGAAGCTGAAGACACAATTTGATTCTGCATCGTCAGTGCTTTTGCTTTTCTCACTGCTGCTGTGTGAAGTGGGGCATCTAAAACATGACATTAAGTGGATGAAAGCTTTGGCTGTAAGCACAGTGTATGAATATAAAATGATTAGAAAGATATCGCAATGGCATCTTTGCAAAACGGACGAAAAGTGCACATGTTTACCTGTTTATTTACCTGTGCTTCACATAAAGGGTGGAAATGAGTTTCTACCTTATAGTATTTGACTCAGAGCTTCCAAACCAATCTTTATTGAGAACTGTCAATAACCAAAAAAGTCCACAGGCGCTGATGGACTGGGTGGTGTGAACACATGAATTGTAAGATTTGGCTTTACATGGCAATAACAATGTGATCATTTACGTGGACATCCTTCTTCCCAGCAATCCGTCCATGCTTCTCCAGCATACAGCTCCAGAACAACATAGAAAACTGCATTAATTTCCTGCTGATGATCAGTTGCTAGTTGACAGGAAATGTTTGATTGATTGTACTGAGTTTCTCTAGGTCTGTTCATTTGGGGAACTAGTGCAAACAGGCACATCAATAGTTGGTTGGGGAAAAAAAGTATCTGTCAGCAGTGCAGTTGACCCATTAAACAGAAAATCTGTTTTGCTGCAACATTTCCTGCAATTATTAAATATAATGTTCACATTATATATATATATGATGTATTTATATAGATAGATAGATATAGAGCTCAGTGTGACTGGATAGCTCATGAAATGTCATAAGCAGGTAGCAGGCCCAGTGTACAGGAACATTTGTACTGATTATGGACTGGAGGATCTGCTGGTAGACACCCCCAGACTGAGAAGGTGACTGGGACTTCCAGATCCAGTGATAGCAACATCTCTCTGGGAGAGGATCCGAAGATCCGATGGGAGACACCCCCAAAGGTGACAGAGAACGAACAGTCCCCCCTGTGGGACGTCCAGGGACTCTTTTGCTGCCATGGAATATTAATGCAACTTTGCTATTTCCATGTTTCCATGTCCATGCAACAAATATGAATCAGCCACGAGAACCAAACTGCATCTTCTGCTATGCATATGATATGTGTGTATGTATGCATGTGTAACATGCTGTGTTGTTTACCAGTGGTCGTATCCAAGAACTTGGTCGTTATTAATAACTAAAAAGCCCAAAGGCCTGGACTCTGGAATTGCATGCAATGTAAAATATGCAAGGATTTCAAATTCAATCATGCACGCTTCAGCTTGCCATACATCACAGAGCTTTTTTTAGTTTAAATCTCATTTCTGCGATGAGAGAACACACACAAGAGCGAACACACACTCCTTGCCCTCTTTAATATGACGTGTGTGTCACGTTGCATGTTCTATCCGAGACAAGCACCATGACAAGCCTCTTTGTTTGTCCATCTCACTCACAAACGCTCACTTTAAAAAAACAACAACTCTGTTTCCAAAAACAATAGTTATTTGTGTGTCAACTGCTTTTTTGTTCTTGTTGCTGTAGATCAGAGAGAACAGACAAGAGCATATAGACAAGTCTTTGTTGTCAGAGTGTCTTGTTTGTACATGACATGAATGATGCACTCAGCTAATACTAAAAAAACAACAACTTTTTCTGCTGCAGCACCAAATGAATACATATGGCCTCTTTTCCTTGGAAGCAGCTATCACACCTTAAGGTTAACATATTAAACTTCGTAATACTAAGTACACATAGTCACACCTTAACCTTACAAAATGTTAATCATCTACTTTCCTCATCCAGATTGAGTCATCTGGCAATAATCCAGCCTGGTTCTCCTACCTTTAGGCAGGCAAGGTGTTCGGCACCAGATGACATTCCTCTGAACACTTGTTTTCCACATAGATTTGTGTAGTGGATGACATCCTCATGGAGAAATTCCTCAGTGGGCAGGACTGACCCAGAGCTGAGTTTGTCTATTGTATTGCTGGCCTGGTAACCATGTCTGGATTTCCAGTGGGCATTGTTGGTGGCGATGACTCAAACTGACACGAGACACTTTTGCATTTGTGAGTGAAGCACTTTGATACTGGCTGCTGATGCTGTAATCTGTTGTGGTTTGAGTTCCGGTAGTTGTAAGTGCTGCTTTTTTGGTCACGTCAATCGTGAAGAGCCGAGCTGCCACTTACCACACACCTCCTCCAGTAGCTTGACTGTATTATTTCCAAGCTCCTCAGCAGGGGGTGTCACAGAGGGTGTCACAGTCTTCTCCAGTGTAACAGTGAAACCCTTAATTGCTCCTGATGGGCAGGCTGGTGCTTCAGCTATGTTGTGTGAATGTATTGACGCTACACAGTTCCAGCTCGGCTCAGCTCAGCTCTACTCAGTCTGGTTCCAGACGAGCGCTTTTTTATTAAAATTAACTACCTCTTTGATATGGGTGCTGACATCACAGCGCCGATACTGCTGGCATTTTTTACTGTGATATAAACACTGTGGTGAAGTTGTGACTGTTTGTGGATTTTTATAACAGACTGAGCGAGAGAAGAGAGACGGAGCACTCTGCGACATCACATGTTTAGCACTGGCTTGGCTCGCTTGGAACCTCGACGGAGGTGGTACTAAAAAATCTACTCACACAATCACCTGTGGAAAAATCCCCATATGAGGCAACATTGTGTACCTGTGACCTCAGCCTCCGTCTTCTCAAAGAAGCACCTAACTCCTGTGTTATTACACTCACACAGCAGCAAATGGTGTCTTGTCGTCAGCAATGGGAAAGTGAAATATAGTGAGGTAGAACCAAAGTCCAAGTCCATTGAGTCATCAGGTCAACGGAGGATGACCACCTTTGTAAAAGTGGGGGTGGGGACGGGGCTAGAGCTCTTTCTTCAATGCCTGTGGGTTACAGGGAGACGGCTCCAGCGCTCTAATGCAATATTTAAATGAGCCTGTGTCTGAGGCTACAGCATGCCCTGCTGCTGAAAAGCTGTCCTGTCTCATCACCGTCCACGCTGAGTCACCATCCCCACGCAGCCGCTGCCTCCACCACCTCTTGACATTCTCCGTAACGCTGGAGGGCAGCGGGGGCTAGAACACATGCAGGAACATGGAGGAACACACTCATGCTTTCAGACTCAAAGCATTTTATCTGCTCTGAGCAAAAATCTTTTTGATGCAGAAGCATGAGCCAGGACAAGTACTGTATATTCTGTTTGCCCCATTAACTACACAAAATGATAAATCATGGACAATAGTTGTATAATCCAGCAAAAGTAAATTCAAAAGATTTCAATCGCCCCCTGCTGGCTGCTTCAGATACATTTCTCCTGTGAGGTACTTAACATCATGCTGACATTTGTTCAAATGTGGACTGAAAGATGCTGAGTGAAATTGCGCTAATTGGTTGGTTTCCACTCCTATGTTCTTTGTTTCAAAAATAAAAAAAGCTCTTTTTTTTCTCTTTTGGTTTTATTTTCGTATACTGGGAGGAAGTGAAGGTTGCTATTCATGTAGTTTATGATTCCTATCCATCAGTGTAGCAAGCCAGAAGCCGAAACACCCCCATTATACCAGTGGTACATTTTGATGTAGATTTGTTCATGTGGAATTGTAACGAAAGTGTAATTTGGTCATTTTAGAAATAACTATCTTTAATTATTCAGTCAAACTGTCTGGTGACTTGTGCACCTTCTGTGACTTACGACACCAATATAAAGATTGACTAGGGTGATTTGAGTAGCTACTGTGATATCACCCTGGTGGCTCTATGTACTATACATAGTCCAGTTACACGGTGGATGTAGTGAATAGGGAGCTGTGTTGTGTGTGTGTGTGTGTGTGTGTGTGTGTGTGTGTGTGTGTGTGTGTGTGTGTGTGTGTGTGTGTGTGTATATATGTATATATACACATATTCACAAGCAGGGTTGTCTCACATTCTCTCTCCCTCATAAAACAAGTCATCACTTTGTAACAGCAAGTCTATAAACCAGATTTAAGTATGTGCCACAGCTCCCTTTAGTGTAAATGTACGCTCTTCCAGAAATAGTGTCCGGCATATTTTATGAGAACCGATATTTTAGTCATTCCTGCACTGAAAATGGAGTAGATGGCGTTTTGCGGGTTTTTGTGTGCAATGCACTGCTCCATTTATAGACGCGGTGGTTACTGAGTTTGCCTCATGTGGTTTCACTGTACTGCACAGTGGCAGTGAACCCAGGAACGGACTCATCACCATGAGTTGACACAGTGGCAGCAGTTGTTGAGACCTAAACTGAGACTGATTACAGAAGCCCACATACGGTATTTCACAGAGCAAAAATTAATTACAGTTTACCGAGAGACACAAAGACAGAGAGAACCGATTTAATTATTAGTTCAAAAAGAATAAAAAATCAATAAACACAGAATTCTCTCAAGAAATGTATGTCCACACAAAACCACTATACACTCATACAGTACCAACCAATCAAAGTAATAAATGATAAATAAGAAACAAATCACTGTCAAAATGTTAAAGTAATAACAATTAGCTGTCAACAAACCAGCTGTCTGCACTAGTGTTCATGGCAGGACAGGGACATTTGGAAATTTCCCATTTGGCAACATACTTCCACATAAAAACTAATCAGACAAACTGATGTCACATTAGATTATTGACACTTAGATATAGAATTATTATAGTATTTAGCCAGAATGTTATTATCAAGTAAGCTGCTTAAAAAACATCCTGAGTAGATGACGAAGATGACGTAGATGATGAAGGGAAACTGTGATGTATCTTTTCTAATCACCTATCAGCATCACATAACATTATACTGTATGTTTCACTTTTATGTTCAGTTTAATTCCCCGCCACACAGGAACTTTCCAACTGTCCAGTTGCTAATTAGGTTCTTTTATTTTTGAATTTATATGTTCACTATTGACTAGGTATGTCAATGACTAGGTACGTGTTTTAGCACACCTAAATTTACCATTAATTACTAATAACTTCAGCATGCACCACGTTAGTATTATCTCAGTATAATCAATTTTGTGTATTTCGAAGTTGTTAGGTCAAACCAAATGTAGTTTATGGACTTCAGTCCACTGCTCAGCTAAACTCACTTCCTTCAGTTTCACTATGAACAGACTCTCAAAACAGGAGTGGATATATAATTGCACAGGGAAAACAGCAGAGTCCAAATGATGGACTATTTTGTTTAATAATACATTAAAGAGGAATTTCTTGTGAGTGGTAAATTATACCTGGAGACTGTGGTGATGAATTACAGAGCCACCGTGTCGATGTACATGCTGGAACATCTCCTGGCTGACTGCACCAAACCCAGAGCATGATTTGTGTCCACGCTCGGAGACTGAAAGCACAAAGGCTGAGTCAGAACCTTGTTAAACGCCCATGGTTGGTGTGTGTGTGTGTGTGTGTGTGTGTGTGTGTGTGTGTGTGTGTGTGTGTGTGTGTGTGTGTGTGTAAGCAAATGGTAAGGCAGAATTGACGCTGCCATGTGTCTGATGCTGTTCTGTACGTACATAATTTCAGTTTATCTTTCTAGTTAAACAAGACTCATTACACTACTGGCCTTGGCTGGTGCAACCCGAGGAAAACCATTCCTCCTCAGCCTTGTGGATGAAGTAACAACTCTTGCAGATGTTCCCTCACAAAACAAGTTGGAATCAATGCAGGTAAATTCAGTTTGACAAGGTCTGGAAGAACACAGCTGACTTGTATAAACACCATCTACCAAAATTATCAACCAAAATTATCAACCAATAAGAACAGTGTTATGATGAAAAGAATCATATCGTAGTGACCTGTAAGATGCCCCTCATCTCGAATCATTGTAAAATAATCTCATATGTGTACGCAGAATATGCCCACGCACATATTACTGCCTGCTTTGAAGTTCAAAGTGGGTTCCTGTGCTTCCTGCTTATTCTGTGTGCTGCCAGATGTGACCTGAGGAGAACTGCTGAGTGAGAGCCATTCATCGTAATGAGGTAAGAGTTATGGTTCGCCCCGGAGCCAGAGGTCTACCTGGCGCACAAAGAGAGGAACACCTTGGAAACCTTGACTTGACAGCACGGAGTGACGCCTGGTTCTAGTGAAGACAGACCTTTATTAAAACGGCATGTGTGTGTGAGGGAAACATGGGATGTTTCATGTTCAGCAAGGCCTCGTGGCTCCCATCTGAAACTGATTTACACAATAAAGATATTCAGTGAATCTTTGCTTCAGCCTGTCCTCTGTCAGTGGTCAATACTTGGACCAGCTGTGAGTTTACACAGAACTGTCCTGCATTTTGTTTCTGTCCCTGTTGACGTGTGCTTGTAAGTTAAAACTAAATTCATGGCCATTTCTGCTTCTTGTTATCTCTTATTTCTGATTTCAGAAAGGACAGGATAGAAAGGACTGAGATCCCTTGTTGAGTTTTTTTTCTAACAAGATATATGATCACATGATCACAACTCAACCAGCATTGTGGTCAACCTTATATTACTAGGCTAATAGCGCCACCCTGAGGTAAGTGGTTGCACATGCAGCTTTTCTTTCGATTTTTTTGGGGGGGTTCTTTTCCTAAAAGGGTTCTGCTGCTTCATTATAATTATAATTCATGATACAATGAGTATGCTTTACAGATGAATATATGTGCTTAATAAGAGAAAGCAAAGTTTTATTTTTCCTTCAGCCGGGGGTCACTGGAAGAACACCAATGGCTACGAAAAAGAGAAGACTAAAGAAGCAAACCTGTTTATCTGACTTTCGCTGCATTGAGGAGGTCATGGGTGTTGTCCCAGAACAAAGTAACCTGTGAAACCTTGGTTCCCTGGTGCATTTAGTTACTTACGTAACTTCCCTATTTTTGTCTGGTTTATGTAAATCACCTCATCAGTTCTTTTCCCGCAGTTGCATTAAACATTTTTGCAACTCTGATGTCATGAAGCCAGGATAAGACAACAACTGACTGGGTAGGTACGATCAATATTATTTCATGCTGCAGGGGAAGAAGGTCCACGTGTGTCTCAAATGACGTCAAATTACATAGACAGGACAGCCTATCTGCAGACGTACACACAGCATAGAAATTACATTTGTCCATGGTCACATTATGATTTCTCATTATACAATGATGGAACATGACGGCAAGGCCTGCCAGCCACAGGAAACATTTATGTTACACCGGTCAGATTACACAGTCATGACCAAATTAATGAAAAAATGTACCTTTATGATGATGGGAATGGTACCCTCAGGACACCAGTGAACGAGCTTGCTCGAGCTTCTGTGTATTTATAATGCGTGACATGCATAGAGAGATAGACACAGAGACACAGAAGGACATAACCCAGATGCTTCAATTGCATGTCATTTGTGTCCTTTAATAACAACCTCTCCCTTAAAGGCTTCTTTAGTGTTTAAAAAGGTCAAAATATTTTTGTTACTGTCAGCGCTGACAGACGTGCTGTCATAGCTTGTCATCATTGCCAGAGCTTATACCAGGAGGCGCTGTGGCCCCAAGGCTCATCCAGTAATACCTGCTGGGTCATTGTAACAAATCCCTGAGCTGACAGTGCTGGATTCTGCATCAAGACTCTTAATGAAAAGTGTTGATGCATTTCAGCCACAGGACACCATCACACCCAAATGGAACTGAATTGAAATTGAATCGAAAGTGGTGCACTGAAGAAAGAAGTATCATGTCAGAAAGTTCCCACTCTAAAGTGTATGTCGCTATTGAGATTGTCTGTGTGAGCATTTACGTTCATGAGAATCTGTGCACTTCAAATTGTATTGTGATTGTAACTGAGAAGCAAACATTAAAGACCCACACTGCGTTGTGATTGATCAGTTTTGAACTTCAGTAAAAAAAAAAAACACGCTTTCCTCTGAAGGTTTTAAATGCTGCTTTGCCAAAGCTGGCTTGTTTTGCTCCATGCTGTGATGCTGTGTGACGGTATGACTAACTCCATGCAGATAAACACAGAATCTTCAAAGGAGCCAAATGAACCATTTGGGGGTCAGGACTAGACTTCAAATTAGAAAATGTGTAATTGCAGAGTTTAGAGTAAAAATAGTATTTTCTACAATATAAAAGGAGGTCTGTCTGACAGCAAAAACATTAGGATTGGGTAGATATTCAATAAAATAGTTTTGCTTGATGATTGATGATTAGGGGAATGTTTGTTAGTTTATTCTGGATGAGTACAGCCATCATGGATCAAATCCTATTTTTCCTATCCTATTTCCTAGCTTATCTTCTGGAGCCACAACTCAGTTGACTCCACATTCTCTTTTTAGCTGTAAATACAGTCTCTGCAAAAGCAGGACAGCCAAAGCATGTGTTTAGTATCCTTCTGCTAAGTAATTTACTTCATATCTGCCCACCACAGCACAACCTGGCCTGACAGACTGGAGGTTAGAATTAGAATAGTATATTGACATCATACAACAGACAATATAAGATAGATAACATAGTGAGTGTGGTGAGTAAATAGAGACTTTTAAATTTTAAACAACTTTCCTGTGATGAATGTACATTAAGGATTTGGTTTTCCATCATTTATTGTGAAGGGTTAAAACACAGATTACGGTTTTCGCCCAAATATCTTAGTTATGAGTTTTTATCTCATAATTATGTCTCTTTATTTCATAATAATGACTTTATCTATAATTATATTTTCTTCAGTGGTGGAAATAGGCTTTCACATACGGGACGCTACAGTCAGAAATAAACCTTATTTCTTATCATTGTGGTCTCAAAGATCAGTGTCATTCCTGACACTGGCCTGTTATAGAAGTATATGTGTACTCTGTGTGTTGTCTTAAAGCACTACTGATTTAACTGAATCCTTGCACTGCCATGAAGAAAATACTGTTCATTCTGTGTTGCTCCTGCACTACTTTAGGATCATCTTTAAGCAGAACAACTACTAAACCTGCAATAACACATGAGCACAAGTCATCAGGTAATTATATGCTACATTATTGGATGTTGTTCTTGTAAATTCATTGTGTGTTGTGTCATGTTTTCAACTTGTAATGCAGGTAGTCTTTAGGGCGACTCTCAATGGCACACAGCAGGAGCAAAACAGTAAACAGTATCGTGATTACTGTGAGTACCTACAGTATAACATCGGTCCATATTGTATGACATGCATCTCTGCAAAAATGTCCTTGAGCGTCATGCTGCTGCTCCGGAGGATTGAATCAACAGTCCTCGACCTCTTCAGCAAACATGATGTCCCCATAGGACATTTTACATATATACTGTAAATACCACTGCTCATAATAGCATCATGTAGAGGACTGGTGCCCTACTTTCTTTCATCTAACATTTAGACACGGTTTTCTGATTAGTGGCTGAAATATAACCTACAGTCACAATCAAGGTTTTAAATGGAGCAGTGAAATCTATTATAGCTATCAGATTTATGTGTGATTACACCTAAACTATCCAAATTTAAGGCTTGACAGCAAACGGGAGAACGGATCCTGTGGGTGAACATACTGTACTGAATCACTTTCTGCTGCATTCGTTTTTTCCTCCATGAGAACATCACATATCGCTCACTGAACATGAACTTGTAGGCCACAGTATCTGAACACGAGGCAACACATGATCTAGAAATAAATACATAAAGTTATATGTCAAACTAAAATGTCATCACAACTGAACAATTCAGTGAACGGATCTTTTGAATGAATCTTTTTTACTGAACGGATTCTGATGATTCAATACACCTAAAAGAACTTATTCTGCCCATCACTAACAGACACCTCCGTTCCCATAGGTGTCACTGTCGTCGGGCACCCACCCCTCCCCTCCCCGGTACTCCTGCTCCTCCTCCTCCCATCCAGCAAACCTCCGCGAAAGGGTGTGCGTTTTGAAGGTTGAATGAGGTTGAACACGGCTGCGGACACGACTACCCGTCACTCTGTTTGACAACCCAGGAACGCGTCCTCAGCCTGGGCGGAGCACACACACACACACACACACACACTCTGGTGTCCGCCAACCCCCTGAGCTGATTCCGCCAAGGTCCTCTCATCAAGGGGAATACCGCATAAACGGCCATAAAGAATACACACACCCCAAAAAGTTGCTATTCAGAGGCTACACGGCAAAATGCGATGTGGCAGCTGTGCGGCTTCTCCTCAAGGTCAGTATCCGAGCGCCGCCGCCTCACAGACGACTTTATCGGGCAATCGGATCGGGATAAGAGGCGTGGAGGGGATGCCGCTGTGCCTCCAGCATCAACAATGACATCTTTCGCCGAGGGAGACATTGATCGCCACTAAAAGACTTCAGTTTTTTAATAAGGACACTTTTGCCATTCAAATAATTGATATTACTGTCAGCGCTGTCAACCGTCGTGGCGCTTCCTGTTTTCTCCACCGCGGCCTCAAGCTGCTTCACCTGGATCACAAGAATCACCGAAGTCCTACAAGCTAGCGTCTGTCCTCGCTTCTGTTTAAGCTAACCGGCCGCTGGGAGTCTGTTAGCATAAGAATGTTCGACGGTTGCCGAGTTGGCTAAAAGTTTCACAGCAGCCAAATTCCTTGACGTCGCCGGTTTTAGAAATTAATTGTTGCACGCTGACTTTTGTTGGACACCATGCCTTCGAGGACAGATTCCCCGGCTGGGTCCGGTCGGAGTTTGCCGGAACTGGGGCTGCTGCTGCTGATGGTGTTGGTGCTCATGCAGGGCTCCGTGCTTCCCCTCGGAGCTACCAGCTCCCCGGATATCAGCCACCAGGAGAATTTCAACGACCATAAAGCGGCGGACGAGAAGCATAACTTCACTAAAAAGCCCTTTCCTGTGCTCAGCCTCGACTACAAACACATTCAGGCCCCCTTCGAAATCTCATTGTGGGTTCTGCTGGCTTCTTTAATGAAATTAGGTGAGTATCACGTGAAGTTCATCCAGAGTTCAGGCAGTATGGTCTGTAGCTAGCACAGGTATGTTAGCTATCAAAAATAAATAGTGTCAGACTGGGCTCCACATGTTTAAGAGAAGAATGGGATTGACAGGCTGCACCTGGTGATCAGATAATCCCACCAGAGATAAGACACGATACATACATCTCCTTGAATGCAGATAAAATGCCTGTTGCAACACATGTACTCATGCCCACTGACTGGCATTTAATACATGTTGTTAAAACCGTAGAGCCTCCAAGCTGCCCTTTATTCAGCTGAAGATGCCATACTATGCTGGCATAACAAATTAAACCAGAATAACCAAGTTAAATCCAAGAGTCTCAGGATATCTGAGTCAATGATTCTTATTGATGCTCCTTACTCATCAGTTCTGTGAGCAGATTGTGGAGGTCTTTTGATCCCAGTCCCAGAGATGACAAAGCAGCTTTAGTGTGCAGCAATGTGAATGTTTGACAACGACTTGTTTGGCAAGTTGTCAACGGTCTTTCTACACTATTGCTAAAGGTTAAATGAAGAGTGACAAAACAATTAAGGGGAATTGCGTTATGCTGCACATAGTTTCCAGCTGTGATGCTCATTGACGCGTGTCATTGCCTCTATTTCCCTAACTGGTATATGCAGTGCCTGTGAACACTCTCCCTTCTGTCCTCTCCTCTACCACGCTTTCTGCTTTTCCCTGTCCGCCCTTGTTTTGTGCTTCCTACAGCACACTGCATTGTCTCCTGCTCTCCTTTCTCTGTGCCAGCAGCTTGTCAGTCGTTTGTGACATTAAGAGCCTGATTGAGCACCAGTCTGTCTCACTGCCTCACTGCCTGGGCAAGAGGCCCAGCATCTCTGGTGAGGAGAAGCGGGGAGGGACCACCTGAGAAGTATGTGGTGGAGTGACAATGAGAAGAGTAAGTTGAAGGTATAGATAGGATATATAATAGGAGATTATCCCTCGAGGCCTGGAAATGTGATGTGCGTAATTTGCTATAGCTCCTTCGCTGCCCAACCATGGCTCGATGTTGGATTCAGGTTAATGGACCTCATACGTCTAAAACACATTCAGTGTACATTTAAGTCAGCAGCTTGGAGCCTTTCTCTGCTTATCTTAATATTTCAGTCCTGGCTAAAGTAGTGAAAACTGTAGGTGGTAATGATAACAGTGGTTTATTACAGTGGGCATCAAAACATTTTAACATGAACAAGGCTTGGTCTAATAACTTATGAGTCTTGAAATGTTTCACATGTTTTGCAACTTCATTACTCCATTTAATTTCTTAAAACACCCTGGTGCTTGAAATTATTCTGTTGGGTCATCAGACAGTGACAGTTGGTATCTAGTAGTGGTTCTCTGTTGGTGAAATAGACCAAGCCTTAGGGTGTAGCTACCTTGAGATTGAGAAACCTGTCTATGTCTCATCAGTCACTGTTACACAGAGAGAAAGCAAATAGCAAAACTTGAGGTATGTCGCTCAAAGCACCTGAGAGTACTTCACAATGAAAGTGATGTGCTCTCGATGTGATGCAGCGGCTTTCCTGGTAATGTTGTCACCAATTCATTCTGTCTGTTAAAACTGTGTTTGTGCAAAGGCTTTTATATTGATCAACTAAAAACAAAGCTAAAGGAGTAAAGAGGAGACTGAATTCACCAGGTGGACAGAAACATTACTTCAAATTAATGATAATTCTTTATATGTCCTAGAGGACATATAAAGTCCTCTAGGACTTTATATGGAAACCCATCCATGATTGTACCCTCTATCAAAATCATTGGTATGAGCAGTCAAGCTTTCAAATGATGCTCCATGTACCATGCTAGACTCAACTTCTGCTTTTAACTCACAACTAGTCAACAATTTGACGAGAGGGTGTTTCTTGCCTCACTGCAACAATCCTCCAGAGCTAGCAGTGCACAGAACATTACATGTAGAGTTGCTGCAGTATGAGCCTTGTTCCTTTACAGGTGGAAAAGTTAAACATTGACCCCTGGTTTGTCGCTAGGTTTCTTATAGCATGAACTGAAAAAATGACCCTTTGTCAATATGAGGGCTAAAATGGTGCATCATACTTTATGTCTTGTGACTGTTTCAGGAATGCTGCCTTTTTTTGCTGGTTTATAAATGGTTATTTTCTTGATAAAACTATTGCCGGGTAGTGGAGTAAACATCTGTGTGGATCACTGGATGACACTGGGGATGAATATGTTTTATAGGAGTCCAAAGTTAAAGGTTTTAGTAAACCTTGAAGATAATGTCCTTATCTCTAACACAATTAAGGGACAGAAACTGTAAATCATTTGAAACCACTCCCTTTACAAAGGTTTCATGTGTGAAACATTTATCTCATGTTATTTAGGTTATTCCTAACCCAGATAGCATTTTCTTGACAGTCCAGTCTCAATAAATAAGCCTTTTTTACCAAAATGGTCAGAATATGAGTGCACTCCAGGTTTTAGGGTCGTTTAGGTTCAGTGTGGAGCTGAGCCTGGCTCTGGGAGACTGGTGACCCTGAACACCAGCTTTAGTAACTAGCCTCTGTCATACTGTTTGGTTGCTGATGTCAAAGCAAACAATTCCATTTTCAGTTGTCTGAAAACTGGTCCAGTATCAGCAGCAAGTAGCAATCAGTCTGTTCTAAGCGGCTATTTTGGAGCTACATAGCGTATGCCTCTATTTCGGTGCCTTGCTCTCTGCCACATTATATTTTAGCTTGACTCCAAACTGACTTTTTCTGACAAAGCCCTGCAGTTATCATCATGCAGACAATGTTGCAGAGCAGTCAGTCATCGCTTGAAAGCATATTTGAATTTTGGTGCTGTACTGTACAGATGTTTTCCTGAACAATGACTGTTCAAAATCATGTCAACATAAATCCAACATAAATGATGTTGGACATCATTTATGTTGGAGTTCTTTTGATATCAGCTTTATCGGCATCTCATGTTTATCCTGGCAAGGAGGTTCTGTTGTTATATTTTGATAGTTTTGAACAAAGAAGCTTGGAAGTTTGAATGCAGAAAAACACTCTGCCTCATTTTCTTTCAGACTACAAGTCTGTCTTTCTGTTCAAAACCCATACTCATTTCCCCTACGGGTTTTATGTACAGTGTTGCCTGGACAAACATTTGATACTGTCTCTGAATTGTATTTGAGTCAGTACTTAAAGTAGAAGGTGTGAATTATAGCAAGGATCAAATGGAGGCTGGGTGTGTTAGAAATATGACCTTGTGTGAAATCACTCGCGCAAGCCAGCAGTGTTTTTCCTTACATGTAAGGCAGTGAGGATCACACAGAAAAATATCAGCAGCAGGTCATTATTAATAATTGAATGCTGGTCTGCAAGCAACTTGAGCTCGATGGTCTGCGTGGAATGATCAAACAGTGACCTACAAAAGCTTTAACAGAAGACTAGATGGTCAGGATCAAAGCCTGAATACATGTTCTTCCTTCCTGTGACCTCAGTGTTACAGTATTGTAAAGTTCTGATTAATGTGTCATCAATCACGCCTTTAACAAAGAGAGTGTTCAAATGTTTTCTCTACTCGGCGCCTGCCCGATCCCGAGTCCTGAGTTGAACGGCAACAGTGGACAATTAGTCACCTGGCAACAGGACATACTTCCTGGCCCCCGTTTGAGCAGCAAGGGCTCGTCTGCACTGACGCTGGGTACACAGGCTGTCTAGAGAAAGCGGCTACCCTTCAGTAGATTTCAATAACCTTGCTGCTCGAAGGCTCTCAGGGGGGAGGGCGCCATGGAAGGATGGCCAAGTGTTATTGACAAGCAGCCGCAGTGACCTGCTGGTGTGGTACAGCTAGTATGGCAATGTGAAAAATATATGTTAAGTTTTTATCCATTGCTCACCTGAACACGTTTCCCTCACACGTGTTTCAACATCTCTGCAGCCATGTGCTACAATTATTTCTCTATAGTCCACGTACTCCCCTTTTCTCTATCTTATCTCCTGTCGGGTGGGCTCTTCAGGCTATGTGAACGCCGTAATGGGAGTCACTCTGAAGAGCTTTGAGCATGTGCTAACTGCCACCACTTGGCCTGGACTCATCTACAGAGCTTTGTGCACTTGCACTTAAGTAGAGACTTTTAAGTACAGGGATGATGGCATGGCACTGGTCGATATTATTTCAGTGCTTGCCAGTCAGAAAATTCTACATATACATTCTGATATTAGATATATTCTCACACTATTGTCATTGAATCATATATAATTACCCAGCTATGGAACATAGCCCTGAACAGGAACCATGCTGACCATGTCTGGTTTCTTGATTGTCCTTCAAATGCCAGGTCGTTGGTCATTGAATCGTCGTGTTCATTTTGGTTCTTTTCCAGTCATGAACTAATTGTGTTAACAATAAAAACTTATTTTCATAAGCTGTGACATTGGTAGTAGCGGGACACCCATTATGAGGAGCTCCTGTTCTACCAAACCTGTTGCAACAAACGTGTCCACGGAGATAACAGCTGTATGGAGCGTGTATGTGTGCGTCTGCTTTACCAACTATCAGCCGCCATATATGACAGATAGAGAGACAGAAAGAGATACTTTATTTAATCTCACAAGAAATTTACCATTTCTCTTGTGAATTAACCGAATGTAAATATTGTTAATTCACATCTTGAATTAATATGCACATAATATATATTTACAATATGTAAATATGTTTTAATTAACACATATTTAACATGTTTCACTGTTTCATAAGATATGAAAGGATAAGGGATAAAGGCAATCACATGAACAGTGCGTGTGGTGAGACTTAAGAGAAGTGCCGTTTATTTGTGGATCATGAGTCAGGTGCTGGATATACTTTGGCTCTGGTTCATTACTTAATGTCAGTCACAAGAATACTTCTCCACAGGCGATCAGCAGACTCCTTGTCTTCCAGTAATACAATTGGAGTCTGCGCGCTCCTTTTGGAGTCAGTTATCTTTTTAGTGGCGATTTCATGTCTGGGAAATTCTTACACACTCTAAGTATCCCCCTTTTGGGATTGCTCTGTTGGTAGAGAGAAGCTTATTCCCTCTTGCAGAAACCCTAATGTTGTGATGCTGCACGACCAGGTGTTGTGTGTTTAGGTGTACAAATCCCAGGAGCATCGCTGGAAACAATCAGGTTTTTCCTGTTAATTTAGCTATTTAGATAAAGTTGATTCCACTTTGCACTTACACTGGCTGCAAACGACCCAGTCAATAGGCTGAACAGTTATTATTTAAGTCTGTTAATGTCTAATTAGACTCAGCAGTAACTTTTTGACCTGTGCAGCCACAGAGCCTGAGCAGCATGTTTGCTCAGACTTACACACAACACGTCCCATCGAGGTGTGTCTGTCGAAGTAATATTCTGCCATCAACTCTTTTGTCCACATCACCCCACACCTTCTTTCATACCCTGAAGTTCACTGACCTTTTTCACTTGGCAACAGGCTTTACAAGTTTGTCCTGCATTGAAAGGGCACTTAATTCATGAGGTATCCAATAACACCATGTCATACATTGGAAATAATACACGATAGTTCTCATACTAGTACTATATTCAGAGGAACGCCTGGAACTTGTATTCTCAAGATGGGATCAAATCAGATTAATTGGAGAGCTGGAGGTCGAGTTGTTTGGAGCGTTGAGGTGCTGAGTTAGTTTTAGGCCACTATTCAAGTGACTGTCAATGGACTTGATTCTTGAGATGGCCTCAGAATCAGCTGTGGAATTTACATCCTGTTCGTCACATCAGATTTCAGATGGAGGGGAGGGGGGTTGTATGGTTTCTGAAGCAGCTACTACAGAGCATCTTTGTTAATCCAACTTGCCCTAAAGCCACTCTGGACCTGTGGGTGGTTCAGTGAAAAGAAAAGAGCTTTCAGCCACTGACATGTCTTTGTTGGGGAAAATGTTTTCAGAGAGAAAGCCCCCCTCACTTTCATGCCTCAGAGTCACAGCTGTATGCAGCTGTATAGTCTGTCCACAGACATGCAACTGTTGAGCCTGAAACACTAAGACCCTTGTCCAAATGTGTGTCAATTGTTCAGATTGTTTCCCAAATGGGATCACGACTGCTGATCTGTCACATACAGTTTAAGAGATGTTAAAATGCAGGTTGGATGGACTCCACTTACTGTTTTACTACACCTTCACAGTGGCCAAAGTGCTTTACAATAGGTGGCTGCCTTGCCGGCCCATTGGGAGCAATTAGGGTCACTGAAAGGGACATGTCTTACCCAAGGACACTTCGACATGTCTGAGCCGCCAACCCTCCGGTGACTAGAAGACCCACTCAACCAACTTGAGCCACCACCACCCACGATTGTAATTTGGGTGCATTTCAGTTTAAAGCCCCTTGCAGATATGCAACCTGTTTCTATCAGATCAGATTATGGTTAGTCTACTTAATTTATTCCTGAAGGGCAATTGCAGGAGCAAAGAACACACCCGATGTAGAATAGTTCCAACAGATGCTGGTGAGGAACGAGACACAGTATTTACATTAGTCAAAATCCCCAATATACTGAAAGGCTACAGCTGCACAGGGTCATACATGTGGATAAATAAATAGTCAACTATTAATTTCCTGTCATTCAATGAATGAGAATGAATCCACTGTCATTAAACAGGCAGCAGATTCTGCTCTGTAATAACATCAAACGATGAAATTGACACTGGTAACTAGTGTCAGTACGCACTGGAAGGAACTGTCCCCTAGGCTCACAATAGTCAGTAATGAGGGTTTTAAAACCCAGCAGATGATGTGTAGACGCAACATAATAAACTGTTATCACAGTGACAGTGCTATTAACGGATGCCAGATCTCACTCAAGCATTTTCCTCAGTCTTTAAATTTTCTAGCATGTCTGAAAAGGCAGCAGAAGGATCATTAAGTGGACTATTCTGTTTTGTCTCATAATACCTCTTTGTTCATGGCCAGCCATGGCTCAGCTTCAGTCTGTCTGTGGAGTGAGTGATGCAGCAGACAGAAACGTAAAGGCGCCTCGATCCAGGTCCTCCAATCCACACAATAAATGTATTCTGGTTGATTGTATTTTTTTAAGAGCTGTTGTGTTTCCACTGGAGTGTATAAACAATGAACTGCTGTCATATGTGCAGGACTGTAGCCTCTACCTGGTTCATATTTCTGTGTGTTTGTGTGTCAGATGTTATCAATCAGCTCTAAAGTTGCTACATTGCCAGCTTTGAAGTGACACGTCCTTGTGACACAGTTGTGTACAGTAAATATAGCCGGGGAAAGCCTTCACACTATGGGACGCACGCGGCTCTCTCTGTCAAGTCTTCATCCCTTCAACATACTGTTCACACGAAGGCTGTATTTTGTCCATCACCTGTGTGCATGTGTTGGCTCATCTCTTGTTTTTGTTTTATGATGGTTCAGTTTGGATCAGAAGTGGCTTAAGCATCTATAAGTATCCTTTTTTATAGCTTTTAGAGTCACTAATTCAAAAAGGCTTGTGTGATGTGACAGGGAGCTGTGTGAGCAGAAGCCTCAAGCAGAAAATTGCAATAGGTTATTTCATTTATATGACATAAAATTAGCATGTAAATTTCCTTTCCTTTCACTCGCAGTTAGTATCAGTCAGCTTATGAGTATGAGACCACGGCAAATGGTTTTAAATTGCAACCCTGACTCGTGGTGCTGTCATTTGTCTGATTAATGCTTTGCATTTCTTTCCCCTTGAAAACGTCTAAAAGCAATTATGTCGTGTCTCGTGTTCTTTCTTAATTCTGCGCTTCAGAAACAGAAAAAACACAGTTGTGTGTCAAATTGTCTGTCTCAATTAGGACACACACTGACTGGAGGTAAACTCCAAATGGCTGCACACCCAAAAGTGGAATAATAAGATGCACGCAGTCACAATTATTGCACAATAATAGGCTTTACTTATTTACCATCAAAGTGTTTGCTGAGTTTCAGGCAGCAGTTCACATTTTGCTTCCACATGGTGCCAGTACGGACAGAAGTGTGGTATTAACGACTGACCTGCTGAGCCTCAGTTAGCCATTTCCGTATTACCTTGAAGAAATGTGAGAATAGTGGAGTTTCACCTATGATGTGTTTCAAGTGCAGCCATCACTCTCACAAAGCACTTGCAGATAAATCTCATCCATTCTGATTCTTTTATCTCCCACACTGAATCTTTTTCTCAGGCTTCCACCTGATTCCTCGTCTGTCCGGCATTGTACCGGAGAGCTGCCTCCTGATAGTGGTTGGCCTGTTGGTGGGGGGGCTGATAAAACTGGCTGGAGAGAAAGTCCCCCCAGTGCTGGACTCCAGATTGTTCTTCCTCTGCCTGCTCCCGCCCATCATCCTAGATGCTGGCTACTTCCTGCCCATCCGTCCCTTCATGGAAAACTTGGGCACAATCCTCATGTTTGCTGTCGTTGGAACGGTGTGGAATGCATTTTTCATTGGGGGGCTGCTGTACGCCGTGTGTCGGATCCAGCCAGCCAATCCGTCGGACCTCCACAACCTGGATCTCCTTTCTTCCCTGCTGTTTGGCTCCATCATCTCAGCTGTGGATCCTGTCGCTGTTCTAGCTGTGTTTGAGGAGATCCATATCAACGAACTGTTGCACATCCTGGTTTTTGGGGAGTCACTGCTCAATGATGCTGTTACTGTGGTGAGTAAACGTAAGAATCACATTTCACCATTTCTTTTCACGGCTCTTGTCATTCATTCCATTCCAACCTCTTCCAGGTGCTCTACCACCTCTTTGAAGAGTTTGCAGGTGTTGGCACGGTGACAGTGATGGACTGCTTCCTGGGAGTCATCTCCTTCCTAGTGGTTGCGCTGGGTGGTGTCCTGGTGGGAGCTATCTATGGGATCCTGGCGGCTTTCACATCACGCTTCACGTCCCACACTCGTGTCATCGAGCCACTGTTTGTCTTTGTGTACAGCTACATGGCCTACCTGTCAGCTGAGATGTTCCACCTCTCTGGCATCATGGCGTAAGTTCACTAGGCTTCAAACAAAATTACTTCAATATATTATCACCTTCTGAATATCAGCTCTTTGCGATCATTTCTTTTGTTTCTCTTTTTCTGTTTTTTTAGGCCATTATTTTTAAGAGGGTATATATTATATATACTTTTTACCTCTTGTGGCTTCCACTAAGAAGCATATTTTTGTTTGCTTCACTGTTCACAGGTTTGCATTTGGATTAGTGAAGCAGCAAAAACATTATCACAGTATTTCAGATGTGGATGCAGGAATATTTTCTTACCCATTACCAACATGAGAGAGAGCAATTTGACAAACAATAAAATAAACTTTTATGGAAATGTAACATGGACAATTTTTGTGACAAAATTAATATTTCTTGTTCCTTATATTTAAATTATATCCAGATATGCAGTATATCATGTTTCAGTTGCTGCTATAGAATAGGAGAATAGTCAGCTGAAATGAATTTTGTGACAGGCAGCAGACACAGTGGAGCAGTGGTTAGCACTGTGGCCTCATTCCTGATTACCCATAGGTGTGAATGTGTTTGTTCAACCGTTGACAGCTGGGACTGGCTGTGGAGCAAGTTGGAGAAGATGAATGAATGAATAATTTGGTGACACATGACTTAACGTATACAGTATCCATCTGTTCTGTCTGGGTAAAATATATTTTAGGATTTCTTCTCTGTGAGTTTGTTCATGTAGGTTTGTCCTGGACATGACGGAGTGTCTACAGCATCACTTGTGCGCTTTGGTTTCTGTGCAGCGCTGCAGCTGCTCCAGGGACGTCCCTCCCGTATCACATGGGTTTAATATATAGATCCTGAATTGTCCCCATGTCCCGCAGTGATTAGATGTCATGGTCTTTCCATGACCTTACAACTGCCAGGGAAAATCCTTCTCTGCTATTCCCTATTGACAGTAAATCTGAGGAACATTTTATACACTGGGACAAGCTGGATAATGAATTAATCCAGTTCAACGCCATCTTGACTGAGCCTGAATTTATCGGCTTTCCAGCACAGAGGTGTTGTTTGTCTTCGGCTCCCCCTGCACTCATCAGTCCACTATCTATTTAAGGTGTGAGGAGTCAGTGATATAATGTCCTGCACGTCATGGCCGATGGATGTTCCTTCAAGGACAGTCTCTTCTGAGTCCTGCAGCTGTCCTCTTGCAGCTCACATCAAAAACTAGACACGTCAAGGTCTTTATTTTTCATCTCATCCCCTCATAAAGGAGAACAACATGGATTCCTTTCATTTTTTTCTGCCTTAAGCCTTGAAAGACACTCTGATATTGGCATGAAGGAGAAATAAGGTTGGATGCTCAGCAGCTGCTGAGGCTTATGGAAGTCAGTTTATTTTTGACTTCCACCTTTTGACATGGAAACATTGCATGACTCCTGGGTTGAATAGAGAAGTGGTCAGCAGACAGAGATGAGGTTGCGTTTGCATAATCAGCTTAAAACTGAAACTGAGTTTAACTGCAATTTCTTGTCAAACTGAAGGATACATTTTATGTCCCTGTCTCTGAATGCTCTCGATTGTTAAAACTTTAAATGGAGCTTGAAAGCTTTAAGATTTCAAGGAACTGCACTCCTACAGCTATGTATTATATAATTTATCTACTTGACCAGATGTTTGCTTCTTCTCCCTACAGGTTAATAGCATGTGGCGCCGTGATGCGACCGTATGTGGAGGCCAACATATCCCACAAGTCCCACACCACAATCAAGTATTTCCTGAAAATGTGGAGCAGCGTCAGCGAGACACTAATTTTCATCTTTCTCGGTGTGGCTACCGTGGACGGACCACACAACTGGAACTGGACCTTCGTCACTGTCACCGTTGTTCTGTGTCTGGTGGCGCGAGTCATAGGTCAGGTCACCGTTGGCTGGGGTGTGAAGTAACAAGAGAAGCATAGAATAGAAAGTGTCATTGTGTTGCTAGATTTGTAGGTTAATTCACAGAAAATATGTCAACAGTTTGTAGCGTAACGTGTAACGTGTCAGCACCCAATGTATTTCCTGGAACATGGTGTGTATGACCAAGGACGCATGTGCCAGATTTATTCGCTGCTGAATTTGTACCATGCATCCATGAGCAGAACGTTTTACAGCAGGCGGCCTATGTGAAATAGATTTATTGTTCAAAAGTAAGACAGACAATATTCATAGACTGCGAAAGTAGAACAATTATCCATATCGAGAACTTCTTCTTCTTCTCCTTTCGGCTTTGTCCCTCTTCAGGGGTTGCCACAGCGAATCATTGATTTCCATCTTTCCCTGTTCTCTGTATCCTCTATTCTGACTCCAACTACCTCCATGTCCTCCCTCACTGCATCTATAAACCTCCTCTTTGGCCTTCCTCTCTGTCTCCTACCTCCAACTCCATCTCTAACATTCTCCTACCAATGTATCCACTGTCCCTCCTCTGCACATGTCCAAACCATCTCAATCTAGCCATATCGAGAACATGACGCATAAATCAGTCAGAGGACACTGAAATAAATGTAGTCTAAGAATAGTGTATATATATTGTACATAAATGTAGCGTGTTACTATTTTTTAAATTTTTTAAATTTGCAGTGTATTTGTCAATTGAGATGTTTCATTTTGCTTAATTTAATTTTAACATGCAAAAGTGAGTGTTTGTCATTTGAAAATTGCGATTTATGGATGTGGGACTTTGCAAGTAATATAATTAAATTCATAAATATTCGTTTATTTTGGTGGGGTGGGGGGTGACTGGCAAATCACAGAAGTCTTAAAATGATCAGTTGGTGAGGATGTCACACTTGATATTCCTGATACTTTGACTTTTAATGTATCTTAAATGGGGATTAAAAAGTGGTAAAAGTGGTTCTGTTCAGCACATGCGCACCAAGATCAAATACGGATCAGGTTTCAAATGGTGGGACGTAACTGTTCTTCTGTTTGACGCATGCGCACTATGATATTGGCGCATGCACTATGATCGAATACGCATCGTGTTCCGGGAAAGGCATTGGGTACCGATAGTACTGTATCTAATATTGGTAATTTGCTTCGTGAACTGAAATCAACTACTAGATACCGGTATACTCAGTGTTCAGTCATCTCGTGATTTGTGTTTTTCACTGATATGACAAAGTCAACAGAGTCTATAAGAAGATCAGGTCGATGGACGGAGCTAACTCCCTGTGTCGTCGTCTGCAGGTGTTGTCGGTCTCACCTACGTGATCAACAAATTCCGCATTGTCAAGCTGACCACCAAGGATCAGTTCATTGTGGCTTACGGGGGCCTGCGAGGTGCCATCGCCTTCTCCTTGGGCTTCCTGCTGAACCCGGACCACTTCCCCTTGAGGAAAATGTTCCTCACGGCCATCATCACCGTCATCTTCTTTACTGTCTTCGTCCAGGTATGATTATGTCATGTGGTTGTTGAAAGGTCTGGAAATCAGAGAAATTAATCCCAGCTGAAAGTGTTTTTTTTTACTCATTCTGTGTTTTAATGTCGTGTCACTGGCAGCATCTCCGTTTTTCTGAGTTTTCTTTGACTGGTGCAGGAAGCAGTAGCTAAAGGAAAACTTGTAATTGGGTTCATATCATGACCGCTCGTCAGACATCTGAGAAGTGAACAGCCATCAAACGGTCACACTTTCAGGAAGAGTTTGGATCGCTGCTTCTCTGCTTGAATAGATTGATTTGACATCTTGTGAATGTGTTAACCTCAAGTGGAAGCATTTTATCATGCTTTTTTTTCATTTGTAATTTTCTGTCACTTTGAAACATGAGGACAGACAGGCACAGCATATTTGTCATAAAATGCAGAGAGAAAAGGGTTTGCATAGAGTTTATCTCAAGATCTGATAAAGAAAATGTACATGAAAAAACACATTTTGATGCAGCAGTCACAGCATATTATGCAGCATTTCTTTAAAGCACCCTACAGTGCTCTGATTTCTGTCAGATAAACCGTGTTTGGATTTGATTGAGATCCACACTGGCAGCAGCAGTAGCAGCAATAAAATCCTACAAACATTTCTCCCTCTTCATGTTATATTCATGCTGCTTGACTCAGCACCGCCAGCAGTCAGACAGAGCAGAGGAGCTACAAACCACATTCCTTTGCAGATTAGAATAAATGATGTGTTGTGATGATGTTTTCGTGCGCGTTATAATTAATGACACAAACCAGTATGACCAGTGAACTCCTTAGGTTTATGGACACATGGCTGATGTGTGAGTTAAATGCATGATTAAGTGTTTTCAGTTCACGTATTCAGCCAGACTGGATCTGTACACCTCATATGAAACACTGAATGGTTCAGTCTGACTTGCTTAAATTGCACTAAACAGCCTCAAGCAAGGCCCAGACATTTAATAACCATTGAATTAGTTTTCCTCTTTTTAAGCTGAAAATCCAAAGGTATTCAAAACATCCTTGTTATGTTTGGTGTGCTGAGTGCTGATTCCTGTGTCGCTCTGCTTAGCTCCTCATTAACACCCAGACGTGCTGGGTATGAGGATCGTCCTCAGACTGCCAGCTTAATCTGTTAATGTAGAATGGACCAACGTTTTAGGTGACGAGAGGCTCAAGCATACACAAACACACTCGACGCACCGATGCTTGGCTGACCGACAGCTGGTTCTGACAAATCCTCAGACTCAGGTTTATTTTATTTAGTGGCTTCATCCTCTAGTTTACTGCTATTTTTTCTTCATATTTCAGATTTAGCAAAGCATGCTCATAAGTCGTGTGTGTGTTCACACAATCTTACACTGAGTACATTTCAAAACATTTCTGCCCAACAGAATATTCTTTGATATTGTATTTCTGCCCACATGGATTTCATGTTGTTTGTTCTATTTAAACTTGGATTTGTTGTATTTTGAAATACTAATTAATTTTTTTCTCAGACACACAGAGATCATCATTCATTTCCTACAAGGTTTTGTTTCTTTCGTATTCTTGCAGGGCATGACCATCAAACCTCTGGTGGAGCTGCTGGCAGTGAAGAAGAAACAGGAGGCCAAGCGCTCGATTAATGAGGAGATCCACACTCAGGTATGATTTTCACACATTTGCACAGGTTAACGACACAGTTATTAAAACATGATTTTAAAAAATCTGAAAGGCAAAGATAATGGGATTTGTTCTAACTCTTCTCAAGTCTTTAGTGCTGCTTCCACCTACTGGCCATGTAGTGAAACTTCATCTCTCTTCACTGCCGTGTTTCACCGCGTTGAGCACAGTGAATTTCCATCCACAGATTTCCATTAGACATTTTTGTTTACCCATTTAAAAACAGTACTTTGTTTTCCAGCTAGTTAAATATAACCTAGAACACTCACTCACTCACATGCACACACACACACACAAGCTCTTATCGCCACTATTTTTGGTACTTAAAACAGATCTATGAGTGACCACCATGGTCCACAATTCCTGAGCGTTTTAAGGGTATTAATGCTGTTACATAAGCGCTCACACACAAAGTCTACACAGACACGCAGAAACGCACAGTCCTCTGCGGGGCTTTGTGGTGACTCACCCATGCTAGAGGCAGAAAGAGCAGGCAGTCCTAATGGCTTCTCTTCCACTGTAAAACACCAGTGATTAGACTCAGCAGAGCGGCTGAGGACACAGTTGCACTGCTGCAGCGTGTCAGTGAATCCCAATGGAGGCCTCCCAGTCGTCTGGGACGTTTATTACTGAAGGTGACATCTACAGCCCACCCGATGAAAAGATGATATGTATTCTCTCTGGTGTCTTGTAGAAATTGTAGGATTGGAATCCGATGATGCTTTGTATTAATGATTTGACACTTACATCTTAATAGTTTGTATGGTCATCATGTCCTCTCATTTGTCTCACTACACATCTGCCAGCCTTACCATTGGAAAGGATCTGTTTTTACATTTACAATATGTGATTTATCCCTCCAAGCCCCTGCAGTGTTTATGTATCTGCCTCAAAGCAGTAAAGTAAATTCTGAGGCTCTGCTAAAATGACATGTTGCTATAGCAACAGTGCTCATCATCTGCATCATCTAAACAGTTGTGTCGCAATCTGTGACCTCGCTGCTGCTGCTGCTGCTGCTTGAAGTTTCCCTTGTTTATTCCATTTTCCGTTCATCTGCTGTTGATAATCCCATTGCTGGTTGTAACTGGAGCATGGTTTTACTGCGAGGAGGAGGAACTTTGTTGACCTGCAGCTGACTCACAATGGACTCCAGAATGTCTGTCGCCACTTGTCTCTCTTATGAAAATTATTCCTCCTCCAGCTGGTAAACAATCTGGGATGAAATGACAACACAGCAACATAGAAACTGCTCTAAACTGCTGTAATACAAATATGAACCACAGAGTGAGTAAATGGGTATGGATGCCATGATTATAGATTTTCCAGATGGGATTATTGTCAAGGAAATAATCGCAATAATCCGAATTTTCACAATGATTTAGGATATGCAGAAAAACAAGGAGAATTGAATGAACATTGCTCAGGCTCTGCAAACACTGAACACACATGTGTTTAGTAACAATATTTTGATAATGATTTAAGACTCAGCTGAGTCCCCCCATCCTCTGACCTTCAGTGCTCTCTCTCTCTCGCTCTCTCTCTCCCTCTCTCTCTTTCATTCATTTAAAACATGTAACATCCCCGACGTAAATCACGTCACCACAAGTCTTGTGCTCACCACAGTTATTACAATTTTTACGATCCTGTCCTGGGAAGTGACTTTGATTTCAGTTTGCTAAATGAGTTGGTTGATGGGCTGATATGCTTTTTCACATCCAGTTCCTTGACCACCTTCTTACTGGAATTGAGGACATCTGTGGACACTATGGGCATCACCACTGGAAGGACAAGTATGCATTATTTCAATTATTGATGCATTAAACCCGTGCAGAGAGTACAGCAAAAACCCCATAAGTGCATATAGATTTAATTGGCTCTGAATTTGTGATATGCCTGCTGGTAAACGTTGTCACCTCGCACCTCCCTTTGGCTCCTTTTCCTCCTTCCATTTTTTCCTCACACCTCTGCCCGATCCTCCTCACAGACTGAACCGCTTCAACAAAAAGTATGTGAAGAAGTGCCTGATTGCCGGCGAACGCTCCAAGGAGCCTCAGCTCATCGCCTTCTACCACAAGATGGAGATGAAACAGGCCATTGAGCTGGTGGAAAGCGGAGGGGGGGTCAAGCTGCCTTCTGCCGTGCCCTCCACAGTTTCCATGCAGTAAGTGCTGCTGTCTGGAATTACCGGGAAAAATTGAAAAACTAATTCCAGAAGCTTCAGATTTACTTTCTGTAGTCCAGATGTCCTCAGAAGCCTACATGATCTCCACAGCAGACAGCCTCCTTTTTCTTCATTCTGTAGATCCTTGACAGATAGGGAAGCATCAGATCAGAACAGACAAAGATGAAAACATCCTAGTTGGAATAGAAGGAATAGAAGAGCATTTCCACATCATCTCTAATGGCATCCCCAGTCAAGAGGGAGAAAGAGGTGATAGTCTGAGTCTGAGGCTAGAAGATGGAAGAGATGAATGACAATAAATGTTAGACATGTAGCAGCAAAAACAAAAAAAAACTGATGGTGAGGAAATAAAAGCTCAGGTTAAAGTCTCTACATCCAAACGTTTTCTTTTGTTGGTCGCCAGCAATTTAACTGCCCTGCACAGTGAGTCAGCAGCCTTCATTCTCTGACACCTTGAGTCACTTGTTACACTGTGTTGCATCAACAGCAGGAAATGATCAAATGTTTCAAAGATTGTTGCCTGTCCAACTCTGGGAAATCACGGATTCATGCATGACCAACAGTTGCTGTTGGTCATGCATGGAATGCATGTGTTGAGACAAGCCAATATTGTTTAGGTTTTAGAGGAATGTAAATTCTTGACACTGAACTGACTTGCTACTTTGGGTGTGATCATCAGCCTTTGAAAGCAACTGCAGTAGTTCTATCATCCAAGGATGTTTTTTTTCTACAACTTCAGATAGTCTGGCCACACGATAACATAGAAAGAGGGAACAGAAGAATGCCTGGGCCTTTGAAACCCTCTGGAAAATAGTCATGTGGTATTAATCCAATTTAAACAGAGAAAGATCAAATCGAGATGTCATACATCAGACTCGA
>NW_027615707.1:0-36694 GCF_965212315.1 Lampetra planeri
ATTACCAAGGTAATTTGCATATTACCTGTTTATTCACATTACCTGTTATATACTATGTACCATATGTATGTATGTGTATATGTGCACATATGTATGTATGTGTGTGTAGTATCATTTTCATATCACACAGCCCATGATGCAGCCGACAGGGAGCCAGGACGCCAGGGTGCAGCGTCCCCATAGAGTCCCCATAGTTTAGTAGTTTTTGTGGGTCTGCCATCGAGAGACAACCTTCATAAAACCAACTATATTCTCCTGTGTGTTTATTCTTATGTTTTACAGTCCAAAAGTTTGGCATGTAACTAATTCTGACAAACGCGGCGTGAAAAAGGGCTCGTTTCGACCGTCTCGTTCGGGAATCGCATGCTATGACTGCCTCACGTGAATGGGAAAATGGTTTACGAGATGTTTACGGGTTTTTGTACGATTTCTTTCCACAGTCAATGAAACTAAAAAGGGTCATATCTCTCCCAAATCTCGCTCGACCCACAGAAAAAAAAATTCTACACCTTTGGGGTGTTGACCCCGTTCAAACATGTGACTTTTGTCAACCTTTGACCTACGGCCTGCGAAGGGTCAAAGATCAAAGCTTCCCCATGCACAAGTACATGTAAATTCGTAAGCTTTATACAATAAATATACTTATAAACTATATATCCTCGGATACGTCTGCTTCTGACACTCAATTCTGACACTCGCATTTTTTCCGGGCGACTCAAACTAATTTTTACCGTAGGAAATGAATGGGGCCGTCACAGCCCCCGAGCTCAGCCCTACTTTCACCTTCCACATAAACTGTATATCTATGCGTTCAGGGAATCATCGCCATGCCGACCGTAGGTGGTTTCTGTACCCTTGGAGTGCAAAGGGTCAAAGGTCAAATTTTAAATGAAATGAATGGCGTTTCACAAAATATGAAAGTAGAAGGTGATTTCTCATAAACTACATATCCAGGTGTTCGGGGAAAGTCGCCGTGTCAGCCGTGTCAACCGTGTCAACCGTGTGGTGGTGTCTCACCCTGTGGTAAATTGGTTGTGAAATGGTTGTTTATGGGTTCTGTATTGTTTATGTGTGGGCTGTGATCGGGTTATTTATGTGTTATGTAATCGTTGTATATTGGTCGTGTATTGTTTGGTGGTTTTGCATTTTGTAGCCGTCCTTCCGTGCTACAGCTCTGCAATTTCGGGTTGACGACACGGCAACCAACAGCACGCGGACGGCAACGGGGGCAGACCCACATCAAAATATCTCAAAGAGGGATTTTCCTAGTTAAAAACGAATTGTCAGTCTGACAGTCTTCATACTTCATATTCCTTCACGTCACCGCGCCGTTCATCTTGTTGCTCTTCAGCTGGCTGGATTTGAAAACATCGGTTTTAATCATAATGGCAGAAAAAAATAGTCTACAGTCTGTCTTTTATAGACCATCAGATAGATGAGATTCAACGTCTGCACGCACGAGGACGATAAGCTAATGACGGTTAGCAGGAGAAAAGATCTGATTTACTGGAACCAAGAGAAGACAATTCCCATGGAGCAGGACCAGATGGAAAGGAGCCATTAAATATAAAAAACACCGAGATCCCATCTTGGTTGACATCACCTGCACTTTAACAGGGGATCGCTCCTCCAAAGTCAGGGCGTGCCACTTTTGTTTCACACATTTATTTTTCAAAATAAGTGTAAATGTTACAGTTCATCGTCTAGGAAACATATTTACAGGGTTGCAGCTGTGAAATAAATAAGGTTGTACTGAATATAGCGGATAGAAATGGTAACTGGACTAAAATTGTACAGCAGCTTTGGCTACCAAAGTTCATTTCTCAAGAAAAAAAGCCCTCAAACCTATAGTATTAATAAATAAAGCTATGTGAAAAAATAAATAAGGTACTCTTCTACTTTTTTTCTTTCTTTTTCCTTTTTTTTTATAGAAGAACAAAGAAATGGGAAGTGTTTACAGTCACCTCTTAGTTAAAGCACGTGGTCATGATTCCAATCCACGTTTGGTATCAGATGGTTTGTACTGACAAACTGGTGAATGGATTGAAACTCTGACGTAAAACCTGAGTTTCATCATTCGTCTTGGATTCTGTCCTTCCTCACACTGATCAGATTGGAACGGAGCCCGCAGCCGCGCCAGCGTGTTCCCTCGAGTGGTTCGACATCTCCACGTGCTCAATACGCTGATCAAATCTCCGATTAGCGTCTCTTATCCCCTCAAGAATCCTGCGCAAAACACCGGCTCCACAGAAAAGTGGCTCAGTCGCCTTAACGTGCTCTGATGTTGAAATGTGTACCGTTATGTACGGGTTCGACTCCCATCCCCTCCGTCACACCACGCAGCTGACCAGAAGCAGCAGTGACCCTGTGATGACATCAGCTCATCTGACTGATGAGTGGGTGAGACGGGCGAGCGCAGACGTACACAGAAAGCTGTCAGGTAAGGCTGGACACACACACACACACACCACACACACACACATTGGCAGTGGAGGGTATCGGACATTCCTGTGAGATCCAGATGAAGCATCTGGTGTTACGTTGTCTCCTGTTCATAGAATAACTTTCTTCCTGGATGGGAATCGGTGAGCGCTCAGATTTGGAGCTGATGCCATCGGGCTGACGGAGAGCGACTGTTCTACAGACGAGTTCGGAGAAAGAATCCAAATCGTGTATATGTACACACTGGCATTTCCAAAAATGATTCAATCTGCCCCCGACAGAAGAGGCGGCCTATAACAACACTACAACTAGTACAAATACTGCAGCAATATACAAGTGCTAAGATGGAAACCACACTTTCTAAGGGGCGGAGGGTGTGGGGGGGGGTCAGCTCCGGGAGTCTATGCAGTCTGTTGACTTTTTATGAACCCCGTTGGATCCAAGTGGATGATGGTTTCCTTTGGCCTCCATCCACGGAGCAGCACGGCGTCACTAAACTACAGTCGGAATCCGTCTTGAAGCTCCTCAGCGTCCTTTTCTTGCCCACAGTTCCACTTTCAAGGGAGGCAATAATAAGTAATAATATGTCGGAGCCGAGACTGCTGGTCCTTTATCTATCCACTCGTCCACGCACCTCCCAGCGTCTTCCCTCCACCCAGTGTCCAAACACAAAAGAATATCACACAAGTTCACTCGCTTTGTTGTGTGTCGAGCGTCTTTAGTTTTACTGTCACACAGAGAGAAGGCTGGGAACGGCACTGATCACCGTGGATACCGTGGTAAGAAGAGTGGGAGGTGCCTGGTGCCTGAGTGTGTGTGTGTGTGTGTGTGGAGGCGGGGGGGGGGGGGCTCTTAGCGCGACGTCCAGTCGTTGCCAATGCTCAGCTTGGCCCTGGGGATGGTCATCTTGTCTGTGCAGGGAGAACTCATGTCTGGGGAGAAGTGGATGATCCCACAGTCGTTCTTCACATTCTGGAACTTGTTCTCCTTGGAGGGCTCCATGTAGACCACCGAGTTCTTGTTGACATGCTTCTTCAGAATCACCGTCTGAGGACAGCAGAGGAAAGGAACACCTCAGTGTTGACCGTTAAAAAAAAACAACACAGATTTGTTTGTGTGAAGTGATTTCCTCCATGTTTATCCCCATTTACACACTGCACATGCTCATGTCCCAATAAAAATGAAATGTTCTCCAGCAGCACTGTGATCCATGTTCAAATGGTAGTATCAGAGTGACTGATAACAGATCAATCAGTCGGGTGAAACTACCGCGTTACAGCAGCAAAGACAATAACATGAAGTGATTCTAAGGTAAAAAGTTAAAGTTAAAGTTAAAAAAATACTACCTACTACTACTACTACTACTAATAAAGATGAACAAAAATGAAAACTCACAGTTTAATTTGTATATAATTAGAAAATAATAAAGGAGCTGATGAAAGATGAAAAACTGATGAAAACTCATCACAGATCAACACTATTCTCCACCAGAGCTCCCAGAAACCCTCTCACCTTCTTGGGAGCGCTGTAGCAGGACATCTGCACCCACTTCTTCTTCTTGTTGACGAGTAAAGCCACAACGAGAAAGATGATGATGGCCAGCAGGAGACCTGCCAGGATCCAGGGCGGCCGACTGGTAGATGAGCGCCATCTCCATCTGATTGGGGTAACTGTCACCCAGCCCTCGCTCATCTGTCAGAGACAATCCCACGTGCAAAGTCAGACCTGGACATTCATTCTGCTCGGCGTGGACAGCTGACGACCAAATCAGAAGCTCATCGAGTCCACACCTCAGTGACAGACAAACAATGAGGCAGATGAGGATTTTACAAAGACGTAAACGGACGGGTGGTACCTGTGTCGGCGATGACGGTCGGTACGGTGACGGTGGTCATCCACGTCTCCGCCGTCGTGAAGACCGTCGTCTTCACTTTGTCAGTGGACACCAAGACCGGGAGGGACGTGGTCATCTCTGTCCAAACAGACACAAGTTCCATTAGCACGACACGGCTGCAGAGACGGTTCCCCCGGTCTGTGTTCATGGGAAACGTCTTTGCGTCAGAGCTGTTTTCCATTTGCCAGATAACGTCTGCACATATCAGAGGGCAAACAGCAGGATCCGTTCTGACTAAAGGCTAAAAAGTGTTGGAGGCCGATGGAGCCGGGGACAGGAAACACGTGTGAATGTGCGGATGCTGGAGGAATGTTTTCGCTCTGAGTGTGTGTGCGTGTCACATGGAATGTTTGCTGCGTGTTTGGAGCGACTGGGCCTGACGAACACACACATTCACACCCTCAGTCTGGAGGCCGGTCGCTCCCCTCCTGTACCATTACCGCCTTGTTACCATGACATTCCGTCTGTGTGAAAATGCTCGGTGAATTGCACACAAAACGCCCCTGCGTCAAGGAAACTTGCGAACGGCTCCCCTCACCGAGACAGTGCGGGCAGCACTGGCCCTTGCGTAAGACGGGCACCCTGCAGTTGGCAGCCGGGCAGCGCTGGGAGAAGCACTGAATGGTGCCGTTGTTGCAGGTACAGCTGGTGCAAGCGTTGGCCTTCCACGAGTCTCCAGCCAGGAGCACGTCTCCGTCGCTGGTTATGCAGTACTCCTGCTGGCTGTTGTTCACCGGCAGCAGCGGGCTCAGCGTCTCGTCTGCACACACACACACACACACACACACACACACACAGGTCTAGGTGTCACACTGATCAATCAGTGACCTCACACAGTGGATGTTCTACACATTGTGACATGAGGAAAAAAAAGCAAACATGCTGCGAGTGGCTCCAACATAAAACAGCTGGACTGATGTTAGTGCCGAGGACCTCTTCCTGACATTTATTTGTTCTTTGAGAGGTCGTATTTCCCATTTTGTTTTCTCTCAGTCTCTCTCCTCGTTTCATTGTTCCAGTGTTTCCAACTTTTTCACACAGTCTTCTACACCCTCAGTGTTTCAGCTGGAGGAATACGATCTTTATATTGACAATTCAGAAGTTGTTTATTGTTGATTGCACAACCGACTGAACAACCAAACTGACGCCCGTTGGTTCAGTAAAAATGATATGGAAAGTACGATTCTATACCTTTAAGTTCTACTGTGGAGCCTGTACCAGGGTCATCCTCTCCCCTGGTGGACTGTTTGCGCTCGCTAAATAAGTAACTTTAAGCATTCTCTGGCTCTGACAGTTTCCTTTGGGGAGTTTTATCTTTTCATGAACCATAAAATGTCCTTTTCATGCCTGCGAGGGTTGGTGTTGTGTAATAACGACGAGTTCAGTCCATGTTTTGTCCCCCTCGGCGGGTCCGGACCGATGTAACAGGACATGGAGAGGACGGCTGCTACACGGCTCACCTCCGCTCGCAGCAGTTACTGGGCCCTTAGGGCGGCTTTGGAGATAAGACGCTTTACAAATGTTAATTACAACCAGCAGATGTCAGGTTATCGACGTGTCTCATCGGGCCGAGATCTACAACCACCTCCGACTGGGCTCGAAAGCACCCCCCTACTGTACGCAGACATCATAGGGCCTGTCAGTGGGATGTGTATTATTCCCACATTCCTGGTGACCAGGCCCATACATATATCAAAGGGCAGCCTCTGACAATCTGCTTTTGTGGAGGCAGATGCCGCGATAAGGCAGATTGGCATTCTCAAGGAGCAGCTCACAGGCGCAGTCATGCGTTGCTGATTTGTGGGCCTCCTGCTCGGGAGCGCTGGCCGAGATGTTTGGAAGTGTATGAGAGACTCTGGTGTAAACTATGTCTGCGTGTGGTTCAGCTGGAGCTGAGATACTGGTGACAGAGTATGTTCCCATAGCCGTGAGGGAATGGCGCAGTGATTAGTTAGATGACCCCCCCCCCCCCCCCCCCCACACACACACACAGTCTGGAAGCAGTGCACATGTGCTGCTGCCTGTTGCCTGTACATCCCAAACAGCCCCTCACCTGGGCAGACGTGGCAACAGGTGTCCCTGTTCTTGATGGGGGTCTGGCAAAGAGCCGGTGGGCAAACCTCACTGTCGCAGAGGACGCGCCCCCTCCGGCAGGTGCAGCGCGTGCACTCGTCCAGGTTCCACGTCTCCCCCCTCCACGTAGAATTCTCCCCCGGGGGCTCTGCACACCACCATGTCCATCCCCTCGGGCTGACCGCTGCCTGATTCGTCTGCAGCAGAAGAAGAGATGACCGGGGTCACGTTGGCTGTCTGTTACGTCGTGAAAAGAAACTAAAGTGAGAGTTGGAGCCACAAAGTTGTGACACGAACGAAAACCTCGTTCAATCCAGCAATCAGTCTGAATGTTCTTTTGACCTTGGACGTCAGACATGTACATCCAGTGTGTAAAAAAAAGAAAAGCCATTAATTTAAACAGAGCACTAACCTCCACCACACACCTCAAAAACACAATATTATTCTTATTCTTCTTATTATTATATTCATCCCTAGTGTTTGTCCTGTTTGCGGAGGTAATCAAAGAACAACTGTCGTATCAATGACTTTTATGACTTTTAACTGATTCACTATCCTGCTGACTCAGCGGTCTGTGCATTGAGAAGCTGAGCTCTTGTGTCTCTCGTCGGTTTGCGGTTTGTCGTGATCACGTTGTGTTGAGTCCGGGGGGATGGGGGACGGACGGACGGACGGCATGTTGTGTGTCGACTGTGTGTGTCCTCTCATACCTTCACATGTGGGACAGCACTGGTCCGGCCTGACGACGGGATGAGAGCAGCTGGGTACCGGACAGGATATGAGCACACACATCTCCCGTCCAGAGTGGCAGTAGCAGTCGCGGCAGCCGTCGTGCCAGCCGTCGCCCTCCTCGTATCGGCGCCCGTTGGAGGTGAAGCAGTAGTTGGGCAGCACGACGGGGACGGTGGTACTGGGAACATGGACGCTCTCTGGAGATGCAAACATGACACAAACTAACGTCACTGGGCTGTGGAGCGGTCAACATGAATTTGTTGACATCAGAGAAAGAAAATAAATCCAGCAAAGCTCTTAAAGCTCTTATCCCTTTTACAAACAGTCACAAACAGTAAGTTCAGGCAGATGTTTAAAGACGCCGCCTTCCAAAAAAACACCTTCCCCATGCTAAATATTTGAACTGTACACACACACACACACACACACACACACACACACACACACACACACACACACACACACACACACACACACACACACACACACACACACACACGTATCCAGACAGGTAAACAGCAGTTTATTTGCAGTAGGTGGAGACGAGGAGCCGGCTGAACTGATGACTGAACCTCGCATATCTGAGGCGGAAATATTTATAAAGCAGCTAAACTGGTAAAATAAACACATCCAATGAAACATGGCACCGGAGAATCTGATGAAGAGTTTCCCCACAGCTCCTGGACGAAGATAAACAGCGGCTTGAACCAAAACAAATATTCACGTCTCCAGCGTCGAGCAGCCAAAGGTCACAGGAAATCAAACCGCCAAACTCCTCCACCCCTACTACTGGCTGGTTTCTGAAGTTAACCAGGTAAACACATACATGTACAATAGAAGTGTATGTGAGCACCCGTGTCTGCTGGGATGGATCAGGTCCGATGCTGAAAACGTACACGAGATGTCGCTTACCTTTGCACGAGCAGATGGAGCAGCCCTTCCTGTTCTGTCGGTAGCCGTCGCTGCAGTGTCTGTCGCAGGTGAAGGGGGGGCACTTGACACAGCGGCACATCTCGCAGCCGTGTTTGTTCCTCCTGCGGCGTCACAGAAGACGCACAACTCAATGACACCCACGGCACGTCGGGGGTTAAATAACGCTGGTATAATCAACATCTGGAGCTGCTTTCCTTTCTCCTTTTTCCTTTAGCTGCGTTTGAAGAGGCCGACATGTGAGATCCCTGTGGTTTGAACATCATACCAACTACCAGCAGCATTCGAAAGATGCTTTCAATTTACCTCCTTCGCATATTTATTGCACCAAAAGCCAAAACATGAAAAACAAGGAGAAGCTCCGTCAGAGAAACATGGTGCTCCTCAGACTGAAGTGATCACGGGCGACTCTCGGGTCCACTTTGTCAGAGAAGAACAAGAAATAGGAAGCACAGAAACACAGCAGATCGTAAAATCCAGAGACTGACTCTGTCTCTCCCCGTCTTGTTCATCTTCTCCCGACCCGTGCCATGAAGTCGGGTCTACGATTAGATTAGAGGGCCTAATCGATTGGTTATGAAAAGTCACAATCGTAAGAATTGTACGGATTTGCGTCGGGGAAGTATTCGAGCCAGCAAACGTGAAAATCACTTCACTGTTTCCACCGAACCGACACGTACGGGACCATTTCGGCCACACGAAAACCGACCTGGATGTTCTGATGAACGACAGACTTCCCCCAAGTCAAGGACGAATGCATCTGGGAAACACACAGCCCTCTGCGCCAGCATCCAGGTAACGAATTCATGTTTAACACCACAAAGGATGAAATAAGGCGAAGGTGGCGGTCAGAGGTGGGAGGGGCGTCTCTCTCCCTCGGATTGAACACCGTTTGACTTATTATTAAATTATGATTATGATTATTTAGTTCAAAAACACATGAGACGCAGCCGTATCTGACATGAAAAAAAGTCTCCTTGTTTTTGTTTGTGAACATTGTGACAGGAATGACTCTATGAACCGTTATCTGCGGGGGCGGCGTACATGGAAGCGAACCCATGCAGGCGTCTCATAGCGGAGGACGTGCTGAAATAGTAACAACAGCGGTTGAAACAACACTCGCAGGGCTCGGGCCGGTGCCTCACTGTGAAAATACAGAGACAGACAGAGCTGCGACCTTGGAGGACGGCTTTGTTTAAAGATGGGGTGTGGAATGCCGAGCGGCGCGTTGGGCTCCAGGGGGAATACACAGGGGCTCCGGGGGGCACCGGGGGCCTCATCCCCACTACTGCTGGCTCGGCACAATTCCTATTGTGCCAAAAAAAACCTTGCTGGTCGTTGGAATGTCTTTCAGAATCGGTCACAGTGAAGATGTTGGTTCTGTTGATGGAGAACTCGTTCACAAACTCTTCTACTCAGCCTCCATGTTCGCGACGTGGACGTTCCAGCTGAGCGTCACTGCGGCAGGCAGTTGGTGTCCATGCGACTGCACGCCGGGGTCCTCAGCGGGAGCACTGGTCTGCCCGGGAAGTCTGAGCGGCTCTGTGAGGATTTCAGACTTCTGAGGCTGGACCGTAGCTGCTGCTTAGGGAGGATAAGGGCAGGACTTACTGCTCCCCTCTTTCCCGCAGGGCGCCCCCTCATCTTTTCACCCTGCTGACATCTTCTGTAGATGTGTAACGGGGAGCATTTCATAAAGGTTTTATCCCGATGGCTTCGATCGTTGTTTGGAACCGGGATGATGACTTTGAAAAGACCTGTTGTCTAGGGACCTTTTCCAGGGGCATTTTCCAGATGTTTTGAGCGGCTGGGAGCCCCCTACCATACTGAACTCTGAAATAAGCTTAATATGAGAACGCCTCACATCTTGGAGGTGATTGCAGGGGGGGAAAACAGCAGCTCATGCATTCAGGGAACTCCTGAAACAAAGACTTGTACTGTTGAAGAGAAGAGTCACCTTTCACTGACATAACAGGATTATTAGCCGGCGAGCGCGTCACAGAGCCACGTTACATCACTGACAGCCTTTGAACGAGCCAAAAAAACACCGATGACAAATGAGCAGCGAGAAGCTTCGGGGGGGACGGGAGCTGTCGGGTCAGCGGGTGTACTCACACATATCCGTAGGGGCAAGTCTTAGTGCAGGTCAAAGGTCGACACTTGGGCACGGGGATGCTGCATTCACACACCTCACAGCCCAAGTCGTCACGCTCGTATCCCATCGGGCATTGCAAGGAACAATATTTCCCCAGGTCGGGGCAGGAGTCATCTGAAAGAGTTGAGGGAGAGGTCGTGTGATCGTGGGCGCGACCATCCATCACACGCCGCTTTCAGGCTGCTCACAGGAACATTCCTGCGACAGAGAACCTCGCAGAGACCGTAGCCATGGACACAGCAAGCTGCCGACAACAGACGTAACGGCGTGGTTTTTTCACACGGGCAAATAAAGACTCGCACGCCGAAGGGAAGCTGCCGATCACGTGCTGTGAAGTGGAGGCGTGAGGAAAAGGGAACCTACTGCTGAGACACTGGCAGAGCAGACATCCATGTCTGTCCTGGTGGAATCCGTAGGGGCAGTCGTTCCCAGAGAGGGAGCAGTTCTCCAGAGGAGGACACAGCATGGGGCTGACCGTTTCATAAGAGGGCTCTGGAGAACAGAAACAGAGAGGAGGGACATTTGACCTGACAGCAGAGAAAAGACAACAACAAATACGATGAATCCTTCCCAAACGCTTCCCCGCCGCCCCCTCAGGTTTAACCCCTAATGTGAGCTTTCTGTGCCAGCTGTAATAGCTACCTGTTGACACCGCTCTTACTTTGGAGTAAACAGTCATTGAGGATAAATGCTGCGTGATTACAGCAGGGGGGGTCCGACACGTCTGTGTTCAAAGCCTTCACAGGTCGAGTGTGTGACGGCCGTCTTGAGCCAACACCGTAGTGTAGCGAGAAGGAAATCAGGCCTCTCCTTCCTCCAGGACATAATCCTTCTCCCATCTCTTGCCACGTTCGGTGGGAGGGGCAGCCCAACGAGCTGTAACTAATTACGCTCCCACACACATTCACCCCCCCCCCCCCCAAAAAAAAAAAAAGGATCCACTTCAATTATGCAGCCTCCGCAGCCTCACACACACACACACACACACACACACACACACACACACAGGTGGGTCTCATTTTGGTGGGCAAGAGTAATAAAGGAACACAAAGAACCCTGCGGCTTGAAGAATGCTCTGTGGCCTCCCCCTTTAATGAGCTCATGCCGACATGGTCTCTGGAGCAAAGCTGCAGGACGGCAGGAGCCTCCTTGCGTGTTCTACGCAGGCTGACGTGAGGCTCTCGCAGGCCGAGCCGTACGGATGTTGTGACGAAAGAAAGCAGGTGCATCGTGTGAGAGTTTGTGTACCTTCGCAGAAGGGACAGCACTCCCCAGGGATCTTGACGGGGTTCTGGCAGCTTTGTTTGCAGGCCATGGCCGTGCAGTGCGGCTCCCCCGTCCACGCACTGGCAGAAGGTGCAGTCGTCCTCTTTCCACTGCTCCTCGTGGGCGCGCAGCTTGTTGTTCACCCAGCAGCTGGCCTTAGTGCTGTCCATCGACAGCAGCTCCACGTCTGAGAGCACACGGGGCACGGGGGTGGGTTAGAGCGCGACCATGACCACTGGCCTGACAGGGTTCAGACTGACACGAGACACAAGGGCGACAGACAGAATCTGACTGCTCTGACTCTACAGCGTCGACCCTGTGACGAACTGAAGGTCGAACACCAAGGTCAGCGTTTGATGCCATAATTTGACTACAAAGCAAAGAAAGTGTGTTTCAGCCGTTCAGATGTGCGGTCGTTAGGCTTAAGTGGGAACCGTAAAACGTGGGACAGTTTAATAGCCAATCTGGGAGCCCGCAGTGATATATGATGCCTCTGGGAAGCCCTTTTTCATGTTTTCAACTTTTACAATAAAACCCCCGTTAATCACCTTTGTTCCACAGTTTACTGGTCAGCGGGGTTAGAATGTTGTCTCAGCATTTCCTCTGTCGAACACATGGGTATTATTCTGTCAGCGTGGTTGGTATTAGTGGAGTTACTGAAGACCAGTGCGGTCGTATTCCTGAAGCTGATTTTCCCTTCTGTGAATGTTGGGACTCGTGGTTGAAAAAGGGGGAACGTTGCTGGTTCCTGTACTTCTGATAATGTCCCATGATGTCGTCACCTTAAACCCGTTTCATGTCCAGGACCCACACACACGAAATCCAGACGTTAGTCAAACAACGTCATTGACTGTTTTTCGAGGGTTTTTGTCTTGATGTGTCCATTATTATTATTATTATTATTATTATCATGGTTATTATTTGTATTCATTCATTCATGCATTCATCATACGGTGAAGTCGATCCCGTCTGTCTACGGGTGAACGTCAGGGTTGGACCTGGTGAAGGACAGACGACCATTCACACCAGGAACAGTTGTAACCACTGTACCACCGTATCACCCTGTTATGATTATTATTACACTGCTGTATTAATACAATGTTGTTATTATCTTCCTCTTACTCCTGTCAGGGCTTGTGGATTCAGCGGAGGAGGTGTCAGTGACACTCAATAAAGTCAATAAAGCCAAAGGCAGCAGGGTGAATGTACATTTTTACGTCCGTCCATGATGTTCTCTGCATGAGGACAAATATCCACAAGAAAAGAGATGAAAGCATTCCTCTCCATCTTTAAAGGCCAGCACATTCCAAGTATACGTCCAGCGCTAGAGGTGCCGGAGGGGACGATCTCTGCTCGTAGTCCCCCTCTACCCGCTCCTCGACTGGCCTCGTCCACCGACTGCAGGAAGGCTCTAATGTGGTGGCCATATGTGCTGCGAACCCACGTTTAACAATCCAAAGTGCACATATCATGGTGTGTTTGCAAGTGGATCCACGGCTATTAAGCTGCATCCAGATATTACAGAGGATGCACCCTGAAGGAACAGTCTGCCCGTTGGAAATGACCCTGAGCGGCTCTGAAGTGCACCTCCTGAATGTCAGGTATGGATGGTGATTATAGGAGGAAGCCAGTGGTCTATGAGGGCATCAGCTTCCCACGTTTCCTGCTGACGCCTCGTCTACGCCACGCCAGCAGCTGCTTCCGTCTCAGACGCCGGTTAGAGTGTGTTCTAATTTCTACATTGATCCAACGAAGACCTGAGGTGACAGGTCATCACTCTTTATTGTGATGTAGTAGCCAACAAGACAAAGGTGAGTGAGCGTACCTATGCAGACAGGGCAGCACTCGCCCTCAGGAATGTAGAAGTTCTCGCAGTCCACCTCAGCGCACTCGGCCTTGGAGCAGAAGGAAATCCCCCCCCGACACTGACACAGCCAGCAGGGATCCATGCGGTACACTTCGCCCTCCGAGAACTCCTTCCCAGTGTGGACACACTTGGGAGAGACTGAGAGGGAAGGGGAGGGGGGGCGGTGTCAGACAAACGCTTCAACCTGGAAATGAACATAATGTGATGTGCTCCATCCACGTCTCCCTCCTCGTCTCCATCGTAGGAGTCGATTTCGTCAACACCCCTTATTGTCAATGACAATATGAAACTATGATGACGATCGTGGCGTCATGTCGCTTTTCCACGACACACTCCCAGTAGGTGTTTGTCACAGACAAGCGAGAGAAAAGAGACGGAGCAGGACGCGATCGCTGATGAACCGAGTCACTGTGGAGGGATTGACACACCGAACAACGAGTCCTGAGTGACCTTCAGGGTTTAAAACCGACAGAGGTCAACGTCGAAATGTCGATCAGTTCGTGAAATCGAACAGCCATGTTCAATCAGTCATTACGTTTGTAAAATGTCCTAGATTTCCAAAGGGAGTCAGGCGCGTTTCAGCACTTGGGGTGTGGCGGTTGGGGGCGGGGGGGGGTTCTGCCCCCACCACATGACAAACCCACCTGGTCTCCATCATAAACATCAGTCTCAATCGGTGCGAATGAACAATCAGTCAATCTGCCACTGATTTAACGTCTTCTAGGAACAAACTGGCGCTGAAGTCGACACCGACGGCCGAGTCAAAGCCTCGGGGGCGGAATGGCATTCATCAGACAGTAAAGCCAAGTCAATGAAGAGGAATTTCATGGGATCTATCGAGCCTCGGAAAGTGTCTCTTGCAGAGCAGAGTAAAAGAAAACAGAAGAGGTTCTGAGGCTTTGGCGGAATCTGGGCTCATGTGCCGGTGGCAGGTGGACTGAATCCGTCTGGTCGGCATTTTCCCAAACGCATCAAAGCACTTAGAATCTCTTGTAGCTCGGTTCCCCCCTTCTATGAAATCAAATGAGCTTAGCTACACCACCTTTGGAAAGCCGAGGTCTGGTCTTCTGTATCGACTTCATGCCCAGTAAAGCATGAATGCAGACGGGAAAAGCTTGACCTGCTCATGGCACAGGAGGCCCTGGAAGTGTCTGCCAGTAACGTGTGTGTGTGTGTGTGTGTGTGGTGTGTGTGTGTGTGTGCAAAAGAAAAACACAGGGTACTCAAATAACTAGATTAACATGCTGAGTTGCAACGTCTACAAGAGCGTGATTAAACCATGAGTGGTTTAAATGAACGGTGCTAGTTGAGGTGACAGCGTCTCTGTCGTAACACTAGACGACACGTTCAAACGCTCCAGAGTCTGGTGACTCGTTGTGATGAGACTTTGACTGACCACAGGAGAACTCCTCATCAAGTACACCCGCACAGGAACGTCTGCTCACTGAGGGGCGGTACGGGGACGTTAGCGCCGGTAGCCGGTGGCAGCAGACGTAGACGTGGTCTCCATAAATGAGAGCAGCGTCTGCCCCCCTCCGTAACTCGGGAGTGGGACCCCCGTGCGTCTGCGCTAATGACCCCGAGCCTCCCCGACAACACAAAGCAGAGGTGGGCTAACGGAGTTGGAAGAAGAGCAGGGGGGTTCTTTCTGTTCGGTGTCTGCGCGCACGCGCTCGTCCTGCTGTCCCGAGTTGCGTGCAACAAAACCAAGCAGAGAAAATGCAATAAGCACTATAGCTTCCTGAAATCAAAAGGCACGGCCACGTTTAACGCTCACAGAAGCAATAGGAAGTCACATGGAGGGGGTGCTCACATGTGATTTCCGCAGTGTTTGTTAATGGTAATCCTTGAAACAACTTGCGGCAAAGAATCTAAATTCCAGTCGTGCTTATGTGATGTTCAATCTTCTCAAAATTGATGTGAGGACTGGATGTGGAGAAGACCAAACCTTCACACTCCAGGCAAATACAGTAAGCAGGAGAAAGATAATCACAGTATTTATCAAAGCTAAAAGGATACTGATGGTGAGTACAGTATATCAAATGACAACGGAGAATGTCTTTAAAAATGATCCCGCTCTGCATGAGAGCACGCTATCAGCACGCTACGCTGATGGAGACAAGCTGACTTGTGCCATGGAAACCAGTGAGTGAAAGCTGGTGGCGGACAGATGGATTAGATCGATCCATGAGATCTCAACTGTATCTGACAATGAGTGGATGTCGCCCATCTTTATGTCCTAACTCAAGCAGACCTCACACTGTGACTACAGTACACCCAGCTCTGACCACAGGGGACAAATATGTGCCATGTGAAAGGATGACAAACGGCAGGCCGACGTCGGCTCGTTACGCCGCTGCCAGGTTTGCTCTGCAATCCAAACACACAAACAGTCCTTCTCCGGCCAAGAGCGGCGGCCAAAACAGGTGGAAGTTATTGTCCGTGTGCACGCCGACCCTGACTGCATTGGCTCCCAGAGCCAAGAGGGCTGAACAGTCTGACAGACACAGAATGGAAGGCAGGCGTCAGAGAAAAGACCTGTCATTTGACCGTACGTTACAATTCTACGTGGACGGTGGAGTTGCAGCAGCACGGAGCTGATTTGGGGTGGAGGGGGGGGGGGGGGGGGGGGTACTCAGTGCGTAACCTGGTCCGTGTCCCTGTCCATGGAGCTTTCGGACCCGGCGCGCAGGCATGCAGGCCTGACAGACAGTAGGGGCTGCACAAAAGGCATCAAGGCTCAGGCCCAAAGAGCAGCAGACACTTGTTATCAAAACGCTGATCCCATGGCCCCCACGGCTGCCATTCAGCCCCCGCCAGCCTGCCGGACTCGATTACCCTCCCCACTGGCAGAATGGAGCACATAAAAAGCATTCCCATCAATGAACTGTTGAACCTTTTCCCTTTGGACGTGTGACCAGACAGGAACCCCTTTGACACTGCACTTCTGTTGAGCAAATTCATAGCCTAAGCACTTTCCTGGTCACTGGGCTTGTTAAGTCCATTAATTCCAGGACACGGCGCTCATTTATACATGTGGAAGGGCCAGAATGGGAATTTGTTCTGTTGGTAAAACAGCGAATATTTGTTGGGAGCGCAGAGTAAACAGACCCATACCACAGGTCCCCTCCCTGCCTCGGCTGCTCCTGGTCGCTGGTGGGGCCGCGCCACGGACACCTCACTTCCACTTCTGTGTGAACAAACCGCTGCGAAACGATATCTCAGATCGTAGCAGAGCTGCTTCTATGTGTGCCGATAAATCCCTGAGAAATGTCTTTGAACCGCAGGAGGCTCCAGACCCGGCTGATAAACAGCCCGACAGTAATTATCCACTTTTCCTTTTCATGTGCGAACATTTAGTCAGCGGGGAGAAAATTGTTACTCTGAGGAAAAAATAATTGCCTCCTGAAAAAGGTGATGAATCTCGCACCAACTGTGCCGGAGTTGTAATTTGGTGCAATTCACCTTTCTGGCACTCAAAGACATCACAGCAGTCTCCTGGCTGACCGCTGGCCTGGTGCAGCGGCGCCGCCACGCTGCCCGCTCGGGCAGTGAGGCTTGGGGCAGGCACGGAGGTCGCAAGTGCACTCAGGCGGTAGAGAAGGACAGCAACCAGCAGGGGGCGTGTAACTCTTGGTGAGGACCGAGCCTTTGGGGCAGGACGGCAGCGGAAGAGTCGGGCAGGTGACGCCAGCACATCTTAGCTCCTCTGAAACACACACACACACACACACACATAAACGTTGGGATACAAGGACCAACACTCTTAACCCACATTATTATTATTTTCTAAATTTCTTTTCATTTTACACTTTAGGACAGCTGAGTTGGATGTTGGATGGTGTTACAGTGGATCCCTGGTGTGTGGTACATGTCAGTATAGAGTCATTTCTTTTATTATTGATATTTAACAAGAAAACAAGAAAAAACGTTTTTAAAATATATGTAAAATAAATCAAAATATATCTAGTTAGAATCTAGTCATAGCCGTACCTTCTCCTCAACTCATTATTCTTACAAACCCATACAGTAAAGAAACGGTCCCACTCCCATGTTATTGACTTGAATCCGGTGATAATTTCAATCTGTGGGTCGTCCATCAGTTCAATGCCTTCATTACTTCTCCGTGGACCGGCGGCCTCATTCTTCATCCGATAACTCAACACGTATCCAGGTACGGCAGTAAAGATGTCGATCGTTTAATAACTGTTTGTTACCCTGACCAAACAGTGGACAGACAGTGTCGATAAAAGAAGATTAAACCCAGGTCCCCCGCTGAGATACCGTAAAACACGTCCTACACAGTGCTCATCCACCCAGGAGTCCCCCTCCACCATCACATTCAGACGTTCTTCTCTGCACGTGTGCGTGCGTCACAGCTTTGGAACAGCTTGACCCGCGTTTTGCCCTCAAACTCGACTTCTCATCGTGACCCTACTCTGTGCAGAGTCACTCGACCCTCTTCTGTGGTCTGTCTCAGCTTTACAGCATCCTGTCAGAGAAACAAGCGGCGCCCTGGACCGCGACAGGACTCCGATCCCACACAGCCCGGCTCACAATCCAAACAGCCTCGGTTCAAGAACGCTTTTATTCTCTGTACTTTCTCCTCTTTACTTGGCATAGCAGCTTGTGTTGTCTACACATTTGCCAGAGCCAACATAATAGCTCTGATACCGCTTGTTAGGGGCGGGCGGGGGGTGGGGGGGGTGGGGGGGTGCAGGGCTACTGGAAATCTGGGCAGAGGGGGCTCAGAGGTGTATTTTGGAGCCTGTTCAGGAAAAGAAAAGTGGAAGGCCCCTCTGTACCAACATTGTATGAGAACAGTAGCGACCTCACAAAGACTGGATTACCCAAACCAGACGGACGTCACGTGTTTATTTTGCTTCTCGGTGTCACTGCAGTGCAGACTCCTCCTGCTCTGTCCTGTTGTCAATCACTCATTTACTGCATCTTCTCCTGCTTCTCCTGCACGGTTTTCACCACCGAGGGGCTTAACGAGTGCACGGATGATGGATGAGAAGGAAAATCCAGTGATTGCACGTCCACTTTAAATCCTCCAGGCATCTAAGAGGAGGAAATGTGTAAACGGATCAAAGGGGGGAAAAAAAAAGAAAAAAAAGAAAAGGTTAAGTGGCTTCCGTTAAGACGATCACTTCGCAATCACTCTGTACATTCGGTTTGTGCGGGGAAGAAATCACTCAAGCTGCTGTTGCATAACAATTCTCGGAGTTTTGTTCGCCTTTCCAGAAGCTGCTGTTGATGGTCTTCCCAGACTGAGCTGGCTCCAAGGTGCAACGTGATTCTCTCAGAGGATGTGCCTCATCCCTGACATTTAAAGAGCTGTAAGTGGATCCTTCTGCGTTTAGCCAACAGACGAGGAACCTGAATAGGTGAGCCATTCGGGGGGTCCAGACCCCTGATCCTCTCCTGAGCTGGGGTCTCATTCATCCCTCTTTTTTTTTTCTTCAGGTGCACCCTCCGGTCTGACCCACGGCTCCTCTGGCTGCATTTTTAAAAAAGAGGGGTCTCCCTGTATTCAAAAGGGTGGGGGGCAAAATTTCTAACAGATGAAATGGAGGAGAAGGAAAACATTGGATTTTTCTGGAGTGTGAGGTATCTGTACTGTGCCGTTTTAGGTCGGCCACAAAGCTCTCATTGATAAACTTTGTAGCTGAATAGAGTCATATAGAAACTGAGGGCTGAACCTTCTGTTCAGGGGGGCTGCAACGATTTTAACGGTTTCTGGCCTGATTCCGATGCTGGAGTTAAGTAAACTTGTGGGAGGCTGGGACTGGTGAGTGTTTTCACCTCCACTGACTGGTTTTGCATCTGAAAACCTCACAGAGCTGTAAAAAAAAAAATGGCAGAAAGTCACACGCCGAAAAAAAACTGAAAAACACTTTGCACGTATTGTTTGAAGGCTGATAAAAGCCGGGGTCAGAGTGCACGAGGAAACGCAGCTGGCAGACAAACCATTGTCATTCAAATGACCAGAGAAGTAGAATCTGTTCACGGAACCCGTCAGACAATTGCAGGTCCAATTTGTCCGATTAAAAGCATTTTCTAGCCGCCACATTTATGAACACAATGGAGGTCAGAAGAAGTCAGCAGCAGATGGATTTTATCCTGGGCCGTGTTCTGCCTCAGTGTAAATGGCTGTAATTAGTGAGTCAGCGGCCACAGACCCGTCCTCCTATCACAATGGCCGCCGTACTCCAACTTGCACAAACACAAAAAGACCTGATTTGGTATGCTTGATAACTTCTCTGCAGATTAGGAAGCATGTGCTCTTGTGCGAATGCAGCAGAGAATGGGAACGCTTTTAAACCGACGTAGAATTGTCAAAACTACACAATCTCACACACACACACACACACACACCTGACACTGGTCTGGAACAGGCGGGAAAAGGAAATTGCTTCATTACCACAGAATGGGTTCTTTTGTAAACAATGCCTATTTCTGGCATTTCAGCAGCTCATTGAAGAAAGAAAAACAGCTCCTTTCTTAATGGGTTTTTTCTTTGACTTCGGGCCGGGTACAAGGAGCGCAGTCTTCCCCCAGACCGGAGCGACTCGACCAGGCAGAGGAGGCTGTGTTGACAGCATGAGTTTACTCATGGAAAAAAAAGCGCACAATGTGCGTTCTGTTCGGCGAGCGACTTTGGACGCAAGTCAGCGGAGAACAAAGCTGTCTCAGTCCAGCTGCCCCTCTGTGGGCTTCTGCTCTGTCCTCAGGTTTTATAAAGGAGACACACCAGGGGCGTCTCTCGCACAAAGCCGTGGGGGGCCGACCAGCAGTTACACCTCAGAGGGCTGTTTTGTGGCCGTCAGTAAGCAGGACGCCTTTAAGGCCTTTAATCTGCTCGCGTACTCTTCCCAGTGTGTGAGCCTGGTTTATAAATCCTGTTCCATCATGGCGGGCCGCCAGGCTGCTGTTTGTAATCAAATTTATTGTATTGCATCACACCTCAGGTCAGAGGAGCTGTGCTGTGTGTGTGCACTTTTCCAACGACTTGGGAGACGCTGGAGGGGAGCATCTTCTCACACAAAGATCGCCTGACAAGTTTCAGCAGTGAAAATAACACAAACCAAATGTTTGTATTCACCGTGGCCACTTGCGATCACCTCGTTTAGCACACAACACCGGACACTTCCATCATGAGGAGCACCAGGGGGGGAAGTTGAAGACGGACGTCGGCCGCTGGTGCACGTGCTCCCCGCACGCCTTCTTTCCTACGGCTCACGTGATCTGGTGTCCTGAGCATCGCACCTGCAGCTGTCAATGAGGTGAGGTAATCTGGACGTCCACTGATGTATTCACGTATGTGTGTGTGTGTGTGTGTGTGTGTACACAGCTACTGCAAATAGCTTGTGTGCATTCAAGGGAAACACACCCTTTCCTTGCTGTCAGATGACCAGTAAGATTGGACCAGCGGCAGTCGGGAACACAGACTTACATCAGGCCAACGGGCCCGTCCCTGGAGCAATCACACCACGCATGGTCTATGAGAAGATCTGCTGTGTGCGTGTGTGTGTGTGTGTGTGACAGGGCTGTCATCTGTAGTGTCCCCTGACAAATCAAATCACGGAAGTGTTGGACATGGGGTGGGCCGTACCGATCTGTCTAATTACGAGACAAAGAGAAAAGAACGGCTGACGATGAGAGACACGTGCTTTGGTCCGTTAATGGTTGTAGCTGAATGAGCTGAGCTGACACTGAATGGAGACACGGTGTGAACCGGTAATCCAACACTGGAATTTACAGACGCTCCCTGAGTCGTGGCTTCTCTTGCTGTCTTGCCAGTGCTTTGACAACAATCCCAGCCCGCTTTGAAAGGAAGTTCTTTGTCTCCATTGCCGCACAACATTTTTTTTTCTGTTTCCCTCTTTGAAATCCCTAATCACACACAAACACACACACACACACGCGCACGCTGAGACGCACACCTCTGCCAGCCAGCGGCGGTCTGACCAGGCCAGTAATAGCGCCGCCACAAAGACGATGAAGCCAAGCAGAACTAACAGTCCTTTCACGTGGAGGAGAGCGAGGACGGAGGTGGCAGAGGTGGGAGCGCCGTGGATGCACCAGCACGTCAGACACTCCTGAACGGACACTGAGAGACGACAACCTGCACTTTCCAACTATCAGCATTCATACGTTGCCAGTCGCACAACTTTTTTGTATCGTGAGCAACAGGAGGGGAATTCCTGGGGGGGTCTTATCATGAATGAACTATGTAAACCATCCCAGAGTAAAAGGAGCAAACACCGCCCTTGCAGGACCGGCAGGCTGTGCTTGACACAAATACCTCCGGCGAATGCCTGGCTTCACTTGTGATTTCCTATCGTCCCGTGCCCCCCCCCCCCCCAACACACACACACACACACCTCACTTCCCTTCCCCCTTTATCGCATCATCTCCGCCGCCGGACATGTAGGTAAAACGTCTCCCCCAACACACACACACACACACAACGACCAACCGACTGCACAGGGCTGGAGTCGCCACAGATACTTACATTATGACACAACATCTTCATTTTGTCATATGGTCGGTCATGCGATATCATATGTCATGGTTTTTTTTGTACCGTTTTCAAAAGCAAAACATGTCACCAAATAAGATCTGTATCTAATCAAAAACAAAAATCTAATTTGTACCTGACATTCATTACAATAATATAAGTAATTATAATAAATAAGTCACAAACGTCCTGCACCAGACAAACTATAGTAAAGACCAAATATCAGCATATTTTACTGCACGGAACTTGTTCCCCGCAACAGCATAGAAGGAATACGTAACCTCAGCGAGAGGAAGCCTGATAACACACAAAGGGAAATGTCTGCCAGGAGATAATTATCACACACACACACACACACACGTGATGATATACACCCACATGCAAGCTCACACATGTGTTCATCCGTGCTCGTGTACACTCACATACAGACATAACAGACACGCTGCACACATCCTGGCCTCTTATTTAATGAGGGGCCATCAGAGGGGTGTGTGTCTGCGTGTGTGTGTCTGTGTGTGCGTGTTGCTGTGAGAACTCATAAGCTGCTGAAAAATGTTGTTTACAGTTTTCACTGGTGTGAGTTTAGACTGTCATCCGCTTTGAGACGAGAGTTATAAAACACAGAGCGAAGCGCGCCTGTAATTGTACGACTTTGATGCGGATACGTCAAAACATTAAGTCTGATGAAGATGCTTCCTGTGGGGATTCTCGGAGTAACACAAACATCCACATAACTGCAAAAACATCTGTGCTGTTTGCAGACTAAATAACCTGAGTACGTCTGCGGCACACTGTCAGCCGTCTGAGGTGACAAAAACATCTAAACGCCGTCAGAGTCGCATGCTTCCGACGTAATCGGTCAACTACAATACCAAGGTTTAGTTAGTTGCAGGTTTAGTTATGTTGCCATGGTGACCAGTTTGCTCAACGGCTTCACCGGTCAGCCGGTCGGCGAGTTCGTTTTAGTTTGTGCACACGTCTCCGACGTCACTTAGCGACTTCCACCTCGCGATCCAAAGGTCAGGGTTTTCTGTTGGTCGCCACACATCATTGAAAGGATTCGGTCATCAGCCTCCGTCACACACACACACAGCCTCATTCATCCCGTCCACTCTGGGACTGAGGATCTCCAACACCCCATATTTCCTTCAACAGTCTGGGCAAACCCAGCAATTGTAATGGAAACGTTTCTGTTTTTGTTTCTCTCTCACTTTCTTTTTTTTTTTCTTTTTAATCCTTCATTCTCCTCTAACTTGAAGCATTCTGCACTCCACAAGGAGAACTATTTAGATACTGAATCTATTTTAAACCCTGACATCTGTACATAAATCTCCTTGAGCTGCACACAGCAACGACTTGGCTGCGAATGGGGTTGCGCTTTCCCGCAGCAGGTCATCGGAAGGTTACCTGCCGCTTCCTGGCACTGGCTGCGGTTGGCGTAGGCGAAGTGGTGGTGGCAGCTCTGAGACTCGCACACGCAGCCGTCAGCAGTCAGGTTACAGCCAGAGAACGTGCAGGCCGGGTTGGACGGGCCCACATACTTCTCTCGGTGATGGTCCCGGTGCTCGTGGCTCCGACCCTCTGGAAACCACACACACCGTCGTCAGTGACTCACAGACACGGGCACCGCTCGAGTGTGTCTGCACGTGTGTGTGTCATCACCACGATATGTTGGTAGCATTAGTCACCTCAGACACATCTGTTAGGGATTAGTTCTACTCATTGGGCATTTTCATTCCCATCCAACATGGATTCTCTGTTCAAGTAAATAATGATCATATCTTTTGCATTATTTTTTTTTAATTTTATTTTTGTATTTTAACTGATTTTGTTCAATCTTATTTTTTTTTCTATTTTATTAGTACATTTTCTACCTTTACTGTGATCGAGAAAAAGTCGCCCACAGTTTTATTGTACTTTTGTGCGACAGAGATTTTTTTTTTACAAAAGCACTTTCAGTACATATTTAGATTTTTACATTCAACTCCACTAAATTAATCCATTGAACATCGTGCAACTTCTGTCCTGTACTGTCCTCGACAGAACATAAAACTCCATCCCAACACCAGCGATCTTTAAAAACCTGTTTTTATAAAAGCTGAACTCACAGACAGAGACAGAGCCCACTCACCTGATTTTCTGGCCTTCATGCAGGTTTCTAAGTCGGGGAAGGTGAAGGAGCCCAGACAGGTGTGCCGGGCATCACAAACGCATTGACCCCCGGCCATGTCGCAGCCTGTCGTCAGGGGACAGCGCTCGTCCTCCAAGCCCGCCTCCGGGTGGTCGGGAAGCACTGCGGACGAGCAACAGCAGAACTTAAGAAGCTGGCGAACAAACGACTTGCTTGCTGGGACTTTCTTCACTTCAGGATGTGAGATAAAGACTGGAAAGGTTCATGGATGAAGAGTAATCGGGAGGCAACATTTGCCAGAAAATCTAAGAAGACTTTTTTCCAAGAATCCTCGGAGGCCGGCCAGCTTACGACCTGGATCGCAACACATCGCCTTGGCACAACCATTCCTGAAGGCGCCTTCTTGGCCAAGCATTCCTCCTCCCCCCTCGTTGTGCCATGCTACTTCATCCATTGAGCCCATTTGTTTGCTTCTGTTCCACAGCGTGAGGCCCTCCCAGGGTTCGCATCTCTGCTGCTTGCTGGAACGCCTCCTCTGTACCAAGGCCACTTGCACCATACCCCCCCACCCCCCACACTGGTCTTTTTCACACTCGGCCTTGGCCACGGAGATTGAGCGCCAAGGCCGAACCACGCCGCATGAGAGAGGAACGAGCCCCGTTTGCTGACGAGAGCCCCCACATACATGTCAGCCGTCGGGGTCCTTTCACACGCATGCATGAACGAACACTAGCACGTCGAGCTAATTAGCCGTCTTCATCGCTGTCCATCAGTGAGTGAAACCCGACGGGACAAACTGCAACACGGCGTAACTGTTCCCAAATGTGACGTGTGACTGGAGCTTGTCCTGATTCTCTGCTTTTCTTCAGCCACGAGGGTGCATCAAACTTTAACTGTAAAACCTAAACATGAGCGCTCCTTTGTGTATTTATTGGACTTCAGTGGTGACATGTTGGGATGGACAAAAAGAACTGCCAAGAAACCCAAGTGAAACCATGTGAACGGTAACAAAACACAGCTGTTTACTCACAGGGATTAAAAGAAAAAATACTCTTGGCTGGAAGCGTCGCCTTGGTAACCTGGTCAATGGAGGATTCGCACAAGTTGTGAACTGCCGGCGACACGGGAGAGTGAAAGGTGTGTTAAACCTGAGCCGCTGCTGGCTGTTCATGGCGGTCCCAGACGGACCTTTTCAACGAACCCATTACAATATCCACCTTCCACCTTCAAATGATCCTCACCTCCACGTTTTTTCCGTCCAGTGGCTTTCCTCCTGCTGGCGGGGTATTTGAGGAGGTGGGTGCTGGTGTGCCTGTCTGTGTGTATGTTGGGGGGAGGGGGGGGGGGGCTATTGGCTCATTGATTAAGTCAGCTGACCCCCAGTCAGTCCACTTGGCTGATCCCGACCTTGGTCTGGTCTGACCTTGTTATCTGTCATCTGTGGAATGACTCCTGCAAAGGTCTATGGGGGGGGGGGTTCAGGATGGGACAGCTGACCCCTACAGGCCCTCTGGCTGATAGCGAGCTAAAAAGGAAGTCTTTGAAACCTTAGATAATACCGGAGGACGGGCGCCGGAGCTGAGGACACGGTGTCCAGGTCAGACACGTTCTGCTACCAGCAGCAGGAGCTTTGGGGGAATATGAGACCTGATCGCTGAAGACCTGAGGGGTCCAGAGGACTTTCATCTGGTGTTTTCTTCAGGCCTCTAAACGCCGATTTAATCAATCATTGAATAAGACATCTCGTCTCGTCTCGTCTCGTCTCGTCTCGTCTCGTCTCGTCTCGTCTCACTCAGCCAATGACCAGCAGCAGAGTAGAACACGGACCTCTCCTGTGCCGGTTCCACGTGGCTCCAGTGAATAGGTCACCTGCGTTACAAGCCGGTTGCTTTTCCAACCAACAGGTTTTGACCACCCAGAAAATCCAAACTGAGAGGGAGGGGATCGGAAAGCGGAAACATTTACCCCCGATTCCTGATTGCAAGTCTAATCACTTTAAGACCCTCGCAGCTCGAGGAGGGAAATCTGGGATCAGCCTCCAGGAGCCTGCCTACTGTGGCCCCTGAAAACACACTGGGAGGTGTTGATTTACCCCCACCTGGACCCTCTGGGAAAGTGCGGCTGTGTATGTGTGTGTGTGTGTGTGTGTGTGATTTAGGGGTCAGCAGCGTGCTCCAAGGCCCCTGGAGGCCATGGGACCGGAGCCACGTCTCAATCAGAAGGACCATTAGGTTCCAAACCTGTTAACTGTCAGGGGAGATGTCCCCCAGACACCACCAGCCTAACACCGCTACATGGGGCACAATCAGCGGTAGCGTCTCTTGGGATGACCTGGGGGCTGAAACCCCCGCAAACCGCATGGACCCCTGATTCGGACCACCCCACAGAGGGATCCAGACACCCACCGAGAGCTGCTTACTCTCTCCTCCAACGCTGTCAGTCCTCTTCAATCATCCTGAAACAGGCCGGACAGAGTGCAGGTGGAGGGCTGGGGCGGGGGGGCATTGCTACTTACTTCATTCGCTGTGTGGAACCTGACACCACACACATCTTTGAAGCCAACAAAGTGCGTAAACCAGCTCCTCCAGCAAACAGCTCTGCTGGCAGCGGAACAGCGCAGCAACTGTGGATTCAGAAATCCAAATCCACTGGGGACTTTTGCAATCGTGCAGCCGAGCCGTCCCAGTTTTCAGACCCCACGCTGAAGCCCAGGGTGTGAACTACATTCACCGAGAGCCAACCCATACTTCGAAGCATCATCGCCCCTCTTGTCCCATGTCAGTTCACCCGCTCTGAGCTGCAGGTTGCACCGTGCCAACGCCTGCTGCCAGACAGTACTGAGCAGTACTTGTGAATGAAGCTTTGAGGAGGAGACGGAGAGGCTGAACATGACTCCTCTGCCGGCAGTCAAGAGACCCTCAGACCTGCAGGCGGCTGCAGGCTGCCAGAGACACAGTGCACACTGACACAGGCCCTGGATCCGGCTGACACTTCAATGGGGGGAGCCTCTTGAAGGAAGTGGATGGATGTCCACCTACTGAATGAACACCTGTGGTTCTTTTCATTTCCTTTTCAAGTGCAGTCACACGGGATCAGAAAACATTTTCAACACGGCAGCAAAAGTGCCTCAGCTATCAGTCCATAGATGTCATCAGGTGTAAGGCACAACAAGATGGAGTTGGTGCACGGACCAGAGGACAACATGCGTCACGGAGTTTGGATTTGCTTTTGTGTTGTTTCAATGGACAGAAATAAATTCATGGAATTGGGGAAAATGGAATAAACACGAATGGAGCCATCTCTCAAGAAAACTCAAAACGAAAAAAAACTTTGTGTTCAGCCTCTTCCCTCACCTTTACACACCCCGGTCTCTGGGATGGAGGCCGCTCCTGTGCCGTTGACAGACGCGCAGCTCAGCCCCAGAGCGCAGTATCCGTGCGCCCAGTCCTCTCCGCCGCAGCGCTCCCACTCCAGCCGGCGCAGTGGGGGCAGCAGCCGCACGGGTCCCTGGCCAGCGTCCGGCCCCCTCCGCAGCTCTGCGCCGCAGTAGCGGGACAAGTCCGGGAGTTACACGGCTGGCACGCACGAGTCAGGGGCGTCCGCGCCAGGACCAGGATACCGAGGACCCCCAGGAAGAACACGGGGCACTTGCTGAACATGATTGTTAAAGAAGAAGAAGAAGAAGAAGAAGGAGGAAATCTTCTGCGCGCACTTGTCAGTCGATCCACGCGGCGCGCACGTCTCGCTCCACAAGTTGCTCGTTCGGAAAGTTTTGTCTTGAGTCACTTCACAACGTGTAATCCCAAAGGTTCGCAGGTACACGCGTCCCGAGTCATCCGATCGCACACACACACACACACACACACACACACATACACACACACACACACACACGCACACACACACATACACGCACGCACACGCAGGGATCCTGCCGTCCACGGAGGCGCTGGACATCCACTGTGACCTGCTGCTGCTGCTGCTGCTGCTGCTGCTGACACAGGCGGGCGGACGCGCAATCTGAGAGCTCAATTGACAAACAGGCGCACAGAAATTAGCGGTGCCCCCCTCCCCTGACTGACGTGGGCCCCGGCCAGTCACAGGGAGCCGGGGGAGGGACCACCGGAGCTCAGCGCGTTGCGCAATGATGCAATTTGGAACGTCTTCAGTGCAAGTTTCTCTGGCACACACCGAAGACACACCTACGAGTTGGAAACATCCATTTACTTAACAAGAACTACTTTTTTACCTCTATTTTTCATTATATTCTTTATTCATAAAAAGTGCACTACAGCTGCACATCCGCTGATTTACCCGTATTTATTTCCTGTGTAAATATGTTTTTTGTTTTAGTTGTAGGTAGTTATTAGTTTTGATGGCCATTTGTTTGTTCTTTTTTAAAGTTTTCCTCCTCTGTTGTATCTCAATGTTTGCTGCCGTAACACAATCAGTTCCCTCACAGGATCAGTAAACCAACTCCATCTATCTATCTAACTTGCATACTATAGATGGATGTCAGGTCAGAGTCTGCTAGATGTTCCAAGGTCTAGAAGATACCAACATTCTGTGGAACAAACACCTCTACTGGTTTCGTCCTTTTTCAATCAAAGCTGAAGACCCACTTTCTTAGACCGGGGTCCATTCTGTCTAGGACAGTCTTGTTTTTGCGTGTACTTATCTGGTGTGTTCTATTTTATGTACTTCTGGAAGGCTTCTAATACACTGTAGCATTTGAAATATGTTTTTTGTGTGTTGTTTTATAGCGCTGTTGTGAAACACTGTGGGTAGCTCTGGTGTTTTATACAACTAAAATTTGGATTGACTGAACTCTGATCTGTCTGCCTTTATTGTACCTGGAGCACAGAGAGAATTAGAATCCATAAATCAAACTCTGTCTGTTGTCATCAACCTCTAAATTGTCCACCACTCGTCTGTCGAAGCCTCCTAATCAAACCCATCAGATTTACATTTGTACCTTTTGAATGCGAATGCGAAGGTGAGTGTGTGCGCTGACTTGTGTCTAGAGGGGGCGCCGGCAGAGTGAAAGGTCATCTGATGTTTGCTGAGGCTTTGTGTGTGTGTGTGTGTGTGTGTGTGTGCGTGTGTTGTGGGGGTGGTGGGCACAGCTGCGGTCCGACTGTGGCTGTGCCATCGACACTAGAGCCATCAGAGAAAGCAGCTCTGTCAGCGGTAGGTGACAGTCGTTTTCCTGGTGTCGTGACCCGAAGGAAGCTGGCGAATGTGAACAGCTCAGTTTTAATGAACGTGAGCGCGGGGCGACGTTTGGAACAGAAACCAGTCCGATGTCATTTGGGAGGATTTTATCCACAAAGTCCACACACGACAGCACCGCCTTCATTTGCAGCATCTGCCTGGAGCCACCCGCTCCCGTCCAAACATTACATCCAGGAACCGGCCCGCAGCGGATAATCAGCCCCACTGCACAACGCAGCTCTTGTCCTCTGGCTCCACCGGCACCCGCCCCCACCGCATCCCTCCTGACAGAGCCTGTCAAGTAGACCCACAGTGAGATCACCGGTGTCTGCTGGTGGACATCTACTGCTGGTGGACATCTACTACTAGTGGACATCTACTGCTGGTGGACATCTACTGCTGGTGGACATCTACTACTAGTGGACATCTACTACTAGTGGACATCTACTACTGGTGGACACCTACTACTGGTGGACATCTACTGCTGGTGGACATCTACTACTGGTGGACATCTACTACTAGTGGACATCTACTGCTGGTGGACATCTACTACTGGTGGACATCTACTACTGGTGGACATCTACTACTAGTGGACATCTACTACTGGTGGACACCTACTACTGGTAGACATCTACTGCTGGTGGACATCTACTACTGGTGGACACCTACTACTGGTGGACATCTACTGCTGGTGGACATCTACTACTGGTGGACACCTACTACTGGTGGACATCTACTGCTGGTGGACATCTACTGCTGGTGGACATCTACTGCTAGTGGACATCTACTACTGGTGGACATCTACTACTGGTGGACATCTACTACTGGTGGACATCTACTACTAGTGGACATCTACTACTAGTGGACACCTACTACTGGTGGACATCTACTGCTGGTGGACATCTACTACTGGTGGACACCTACTACTGGTGGACATCTACTGCTGGTGGACATCTACTACTGGTGGACATCTACTGCTGGTGGACATCTACTGCTGGTGGACATCTACTGCTGGTGGAGATCTACTACTAGTGGACACCTACTACTGGTGGACATCTACTACTAGTGGACATCTACTACTAGTGGACATCTACTGCTGGTGGACATCTACTACTAGTGGACACCTACTACTGGTGGACACCTACTACTAGTGGAGATCTACTACTAGTGGACATCTACTGCTGGTGGACATCTACTGCTGGTGGACATCTACTGCTGGTGGACATCTACTACTAGTGGAGATCTACTACTAGTGGACATCTACTACTAGTGGAGATCTACTGCTGGTGGACATCTACTGCTGGTGGACATCTACTGCTGGTGGACATCTACTACTAGTGGACAACTGATCAGACCAGGATCAGACCAACTGCATCCAGACAGCAGTGACCTCTCTGCCTGAGCTCTGGTGTTTCAGACGCAGCCAGCCGGCTGTCCTCTCCTCAGAGGTCCTTCACCCTGCTGTGGACCAGGGCTTCAGGCTCTGCCTCGTGAACCATTATGGCACGTTTGCTTTTATCCATCCATATTTTGTAATTTGATCATGTCCACGGGGATCAAAAAGGGGACATCTCATCCCCAGGGGGGAAGACACCACAATACAACTCCGTAATGGAACCAGAGACTCCACCCGTACCGGACTCGCTCTGAGCCGTAATGCTCAGTGTCAAATGTTGCATCAACCTGGAAAACCGCTCATGTTAAAGGATCCATTCTGTCATTTTTCAAACTGGGTCGCATTCCCACATGAATCAACGGGGCGAAATGACTCGTCGCTGTAATATCAGAAACAACGCAGCCGATTGAAAGGAGATAAAAAATCAAAACAGGTTTACTATCGCTTGGATGACACCTCAGCCCCTCAGAAAACACAACAGTTTAACAGCCATGTCCTCCGAAGTGAGACTCTACCACACTTTGCATGTGCGTGTTGGTGTTTAGTCTTTGCGTGTGAGTTCACACTGGAGGAAAGGTGGAGCAGTGAACGGCCTTTTCTATAACTCTCGTGTGTGTGCTAATGATGTTCGGAGTCACAGAACTCTGGGAAAGTAAAGCAGTGAGTTTTCCAGGTTCCCTCGCTCCTGCGCCAGACCTGGAATGTCCTCCAGGCGTGTGAACACAGCTTCAGGTGGTCCGTCAGATGACGGTGAACAGTCTGAGGCCTCGGTCTGTCAATGGCTGCTGCTCATCTGCAGCTGATTTACACCGCCAGACGTCCGGCTGCTGGGGAGGAAGCGTTCCTGGGACGGCATGGAGGTGAGCAGCAGCGCACGGCTGCTGCTGGCGTGGCTCCAGATGTGTAGCGTTGTCCTCTGGATGTGCTCCAGGAGCCGATGGCCAGAGATGACAGGAGGCTGCTGCTTGTTTGCTCCAGCTTTGCTTATCTCTCACCACCAGGTGCTCGCTTTGCAGGTCCACGCCAGAAGGTGTGTGTGTGTGTGTGTGTGTGTGTCTGTGTGTGTGTGGAGTTTGGATAAGAATTAACAAAGACGATGATTTCCAGAGGAACCTACGGGCGGATTTGACTGGGAGTTTGTCACTCGTCTTTCCGTGAATAAGCACTTGTTACCCAGACTTCTTGGTTCTCCCGTCCTTCTATGACCCTTTGGTCTCTGCTCCCCCAGACTTTGTTTTCTCTTCCTCTCTGTGAGGTCCAGTCCTCCTGGTGGGACCATAATAGTGTGTTTTGACACTGTCAGGTCTCCCGCAGGCTTGTTCTTTTCTCCACTTTGGCGATGCAGTGTGATGATGGGAGGTTTTCTGCAAAGTGACGCGGACAGGGTGTAAATCTCAGCAGAGAGCTGCTCATCAACTGCTGCATGGTAAAAGAATGACTGAGTGTTCAGTGCAGTTTGAGCTGACGTGAATGGTTTTGTCCTTGTTGTCATGGTAACGGGATGTGATTGGACACCAGCGTTACGTGAAAGCCTCAAAGAATCGGTTTGTGGATCAACAACTGTTGCTGTTTGGCAACAGATGATCGGGTCCCTGGTTTCTTCCTCTCCCAGCATCAGGACATTTAAATATATACGTACATACTCCTATATATATATTTGCAGAAAAATGGACTCACTTTACTCCTCACATTGACATTAATATTCACTTAATTCCACTGACATTTGCTTCACACACTGATTTCCTATTCAAGATAAATCCCGTTGTACGACCATCACCAGGTCTATGAAGTGTTTTATAACCATCTGCTAATCCTCCACTGAACCATTGGCTCATGTCACTAATACGATCAACAGATAAACTGACCACAATGATGCCTGGAAACTTGCCGCTCATGGATCGGGAGGAGAAAAGCCCCCCGTCAGTGCCCTTGAGCACTAACTGTGATCTGTGAAAGAGTTGGAACATTTTCTGTTCCTGTGTTAACACTTTCTCAAAGCACTGGATGACACATAGGGCCTCCGGGTTCAATGAGCTCCCTGAGTCACAATGACTCAGCTTCAGACCTTTCCTGCCGTCATGGTTCAAATCCTCTGGCTGCAAATGTCCAACTATGGGCCTCTCTGCTCTCTTCATTGCATCTGGTGGAAGATTCTCCGACCGAGAGCAGGGAACGTCTACCTGTGGAGAAGGATTGGGTTGATTGGTCTAAAGCAGGAAACTGTCCAAATAGCTCCTAGTTGAACTGCTCAGGAAACTTCAGGACCGTTTCAGGAACAGTAATGCTGCAGAAAGAACAAAGTTCGGTTCACGGCTGTTTACAGTTCCATTCACCTCATTTGATTCATTCAGAAGAGAGTCTGCGTGTGACACCAGTGAGTTCTGTGTGGACTAGCATTCAACACGCGTGTCTGAAGGACTCTGAATCTGGCTGGAAAACATTTAGATAATTGTTTAAACAAATAAACCGAGGAGACGATGACAGAAGTCTGATGGAGTCCAGCAAAGAAATTCCAAATATGAAACACGAGACGATCAAAATCCTATCCACGCCAATGAATCCAAACTAAAACGTCAAACAAGCGTGAGGAAAAAGGAACAGCACAATTATCACTATTATTAGAGGATGAAAGTTCACATGTTTAAACACAAGAACTAATGAAGTGATGGGACACATGGACAAAACTGAAGGAAACACTGACATAGTTTAAAATCAAGACATTCTAGTGGCGTCAGGTACACAAAGAGGTGAGAGAGGGAGTTTGACACTTGGAAGTGGTTTATTTGCTCAGTGGCATTGTGCTCCAGCGGAACGCTAAGTGACTTTCAGACACTTTAATCTGCAAATCTATATGATGATGGTAAATTCCTCAGTGGATTGGAACCATAAAAAACCCTTGTGTCCACATTCGCACAACACCTGCCTGGTGTAATCTTCCCTCACACACGTGGGATCACGGGGACTGTGAGTTGGTGCGCCTCAGAGGATCTACGGTTACAGCGAATGAGACGAGGACCAGACTGGTCATAAAGCACTTTGAGGGGGTGTCGATGGCTGTAATTGTCACGTCGTCCGTGTCAGCAACTGGCGAGACTGAAGAGAGAGGATTCATTTTAGGATTCGGGCTATGATTAACCTTTTAGATGCAAAAAATAATAAGGGAGAACATTTTTACATCCATTATGTTGTTTCCATGGTTACATCGTTGCCCAAGCAAATCATACGCTGGATAAAATCTCACCCAACGTTACAATCGGTGTTCACCTGGTGATACTTTCTAACTTACACAATGTACTGGTGGGCATACTGAGCTCAGTGTTTGTGTGCAGACACCTGTGTTTCGAGCTGCGTCTGTGGGCTCCGGGCGAAAGGATCCGCAGGTAAAGGTGCTAGATTTACAGGCAGACCTCCAGCTGGCAGAGGAATGTCACAACCTGTGTTTCAGCCGTAAATTCTGACATAATTACAGCGCCACTAACTCAAACATTGAGGCGAAACAACCACCTTGTGAGGGGAAAATGATCAGTGCTTAATGTTATGTCTGGGACGCAGATTTGCTGGTGTCTTTGCGAGGGGAAGAACTGGCGGCAGGAGCAAGAATGTAAGAAATGTTTCAGCTCTCTCACCTTTATGAAGGCAGCAGGTTGACATCATTACCAGAACCGACATGTGTGTGCTTGCAGTCACCTGGGCCAAAGGAAAGTAGATACAGGTCAAACCAGGAGGGAGAGTGTCAAGTCAAGTATGCGCGGTAGGAACACTTCTGGAGAACCATAAAGCCCATGTTTACTCAACAGAATTCACAGCACAGGTCACAGATGCAAATGTAACGTGTGGCGTGTCAACATGTCCTGGAATGAAGGATCATAATCCACGTGTCAGAGTCCGTCTAAATGAAACCTTTGTCACAAAGGTAAAGGCACTAGTTGTACGTTTGAATCCGTCCATCCAGAACGAAGCAGGTTGGCAGGAAATGAAACAAGGAATGATTCAACAACTAAATACCATATTCAGTAAACTACTAGGAAGATGTCACAATCATCTGCTTCTATCCAACACTTGGTCAACGTGTTTGTACATGTGCTTCATAAACATGTTTGGTTCGATGATGTCCACGTCAGATGTGTTCAGAATCATTCATATCAGTTATAAATCCGATTCAGGACCTTTCTATACGTTTGAACACACACGTCTGAATCTCCCACTTGCTGCGGATCAGCTTTGCCTGTGGAGACTCAACTCGTGGTCCAACGACTGACAACCGCCTCCTGATGTCGTGCTGCCACCGTGTGGCAGCCTACAGTCAGTGCACCACCAGAAACTTGTCACCACGGTCACGCTCATTTGATCCCACACTGCGCGTGCTGACTACCATGTCCACGGGCTCAGGTCACGTGAGAAGAAACAGGCAGGAAACCTTTATTCCTCCTGGACCCAGGTTTTTACTGACTTTTAGTCGCTCGCTCTTCCTGTTTTTCTCTCAGCACCAACCAGCAACAAACAATACTGGGAAGTTGGCTGCTCTCTTTGTCTAGACGGCCTGTCAGACGCCTCTGATCTGATCCAGTGTGCAGCCCGACAACAACCAGGACAGCTGACCCGTCTGGCTCAGGTCACTGAAAATATGGCACTTTTCTTTTCTTTCTTTTTGTTTTTTTTTCAGGTGCTGAATTCTTCTGCATTCTGACAGTGCTGAGGGTCATTTACGTTCGTATCAGTGTACGCATTCTGATGAAAAGTTCAATTCAGGCAGTTTTACATAACCGACTGATGTGCTCACACATGTCAAGTAATATTTGACCTGAGAAGAAATGAAATCCATCGATCGACCGCCTGCAATGACGTGTTTTCGAGCACAGAGGGCAGAATGACACAACTATCCGCTGGCCAGGGTTTCTTTGAGGTCACTGTGGATTATCAATGGTTATCAATAGTTGGATCCATGAAAACAGGATTTTATGTGTGAAAAACATTTCCCAGCAGCTTTTGTGTGTCTCAGCTGATCCGTGTCTCATTTTGACCAGAACAATAAATATTTGATGAGAGCAAAGAACAGTTCTTTCAGTCATAGAGCATCTTAGCGTTCATCTGTTTGTGTATTATTCTGTGTAAATAAGAAGGAACAAACGCAACAAACACTTGGTGGTGTGTTATTCTTTCAAAACTAACAAAAACGTTCCTTGACAGGTGCTTTAGAATTCAGATTTAATGGTGACTTGTGTGTGTGTGTGTAGGGGCACAGGTAGTATCAATGGAGGGATAGGGGCAGTCCTCTGATGACTGGACACTGACCGAGTCCCAGTGAGACGATGACGTGACAAACAGGACAGAGCCAGATTAGACCGTACAAAGAGGGCAAAAAACACACGGGAGGTAAGGCACGGAAGAAAGAGACGAAAGAGAGGGAAAGAACCAAGAGCAAGGGAACCGCAGGAGAGAGAGAGAGAGAGAGAGAGAGAGAGAGAGAGCAGAAAGTCTCACCCTGAGGCATCGTTTCTCTGTCTGCGCTCGGTGCAGGAGGCCAAGAACAGTGTCATACACAGCTGAAGACATTCTGGCGGCCAAGCTGCACATCTGGAGTTCTCATGATGAAACATAGTCATTTTTCCTCTGCAGAGAAACAGTAGAGAACGAGAGAGAGAGAGAGAGAGAGAGAGTCAGAGTGAATGTCAGCTGGTGGTTTCATGGTTTCTGGACACAAGAGGAGCAACTGAACTGACTGCAAGTGACACGCCGCTGAGGAGGAACCCGGTTCGTCTCCTGTTTCTCCTGGTGGACAGGTGGAAGAAGCACCGCTTCACTCTCAGCAAGTGAAAGACACACACACACACACACACACACACACACACACACACACACACAGAGAAAGAGTCAGCAGCATGTGCAACATATCCTCCACGTTTCCCCTCCTCTTTTCAACATCCTTGCACAATACAGAGGAGTGGCGCTCGGGTTTCACGTTCAGGTTGGACCTCTCGATTGCTCCCTGGGGCTATGGGGAGGAGAGGAGAAGGTGTGTGTGTGTGTGTGTGTGTGGGGGGGGGGGGGGGGTGGAAGGGAAGGATGA